>NC_092101.1:55418158-55470658 GCF_045679555.1 Salvelinus alpinus
CGCCTGGTCTGTACTGCAGCCCTGACCCACGAGCACCGCCTAGTCTTTACTGCAGCCCTGACCCACGAGCACCGCCTGGTCTGTACTGCAGCCCTGACCCACGAGCACCGCCCGGTCTGTACTGCAGCCCTGACCCACGAGCACCGCCTGGTCTGTACTGCAGCCCTGACCCCCGAGCACCGCCTGGTCTGTATTGCAGCCCTGACCCATGAGCACCGCCTGGTCTGTACTGCAGCATTGACCCACGAGCACCGCCTGGTCTGTACTGCAGCCCTGACCCCCGAGCACCGCCTGGTCTGTACTGCAGACCTGACCCAAGAGCACTGCCTAGTCTGTACTGCAGCCCTGACCCACGAGCACCGCCCGGTCTGTACTGCAGCCCTGACCCATGAGCACCGCCCGGTCTGTACTGCAGCACTGACCCACGGGCACCGCCTGGTCTGTACTGCAGCCCTGACCCACGAGCACCGCCCGGTCTGTAATGCAGCACTGACCCACGGGCACCGCCTGGTCTGTACTGCAGCACTGACCCACGGGCACCGCCTGGTCTGTACTGCAGCACTGACTTCTCCAGCACCGCCTGGTCTGTACTGCAGCCTTGACCCACGAGCAACTGCTGGTAGAGCTCAGGTAGGTGATATACTGGATGTGGTGCTGGTAGAGCTCAGGTAGGTGATATCCTGGATGTGGTGCTGGTAGAGCTCAGGTAGGTGATATCCTGGATGTGGTGCTGGTAGAGCTCAGGTAGGTGATATCCTGGATGTGGTGCTGGTAGAGCTCAGGTAGGTGATATCCTGGATGTAGTGCTGGTAGAGCTCAGGTAGGTGATATCCTGGATGTGGTGCTGGTAGAGCTCAGGTAGGTGATATCCTGGATGTAGTGCTGGTAGAGCTCAGGTAGGTGATATCCTGGATGTGGTGCTGGTAGAGCTCAGGTAGGTGATATCCTGGATGTGGTGCTGGTAGAGCTCAGGTAGGTGATATCCTGGATGTGGTGCTGGTAGAGCTCAGGTAGGTCTTCAGTGGATAGGATAATGCAGGAATAATATTTTTTTTGGAGAACTTCGGAACCTTCTCCAGCAGAGATTAGTGTTTTCACAAAGTCCAGGACATCACAGAGGTCACACATCACAGAGGTCACACACACATCACAGAGGTCACACACACATCCACATGCCCTCAATCTCACACAAATTATCAATGAACCTACCAGGTACCACCCCAATTCCGTAAACACGGGTACCCTCATAGATATCATCCTAACCAACTTGCCCTCCAAATACACCTCTGCTGTTTTCAACCAAGATCTCAGCGATCACTGCCTCATTGCCTGCATCTGTAATGGGTCAGCGGTCAAACGACCTCCACTCATCACTGTCAAACGCTCCCTGAAACACTTCAGCGAGCAGGCCTTTCTAATCGACCTGGCCGAGGTATCCTGGAAGGATATTGATCTCATCCCGTCAGTAGAGGATGCCTGGATATTTTTTTTAAATGCCTTCCTCACCATCTTGAATAAGCATGCCCCATTCAAGAAATTTAGAACCAGGAACAGATATAGCCCTTGGTTCTCTCCTGACCTGACTGCCCTTAACCAACAGAAAAACATCCTATGGCGTTCTGCATTAGCATCGAACAGCCCCCGTGATATGCAACTTTTCAGGGAAGCTAGAAACCAGTATACACAGGCAGTTAGAAAAGCCAAGGCTAGCTTTTTCAAGCAGAAATTTGCTTCCTGCAACACAAATTCAAAAAAGTTCTGGGACACTGTAAAGTCCATGGAGAATAAGAACACCTCCTCCCAGCTTCCAACTGCACTGAAGATAGGAAACACTGTCACCACCGACAAATCCACTATAATTGAGAATTTCAATAAGCATTTTTCTACGGCTGGCCATGCTTTCCACCTGGCTATCCCTACCCCGGTCAACAGCACTGCCCTCCCCTCTGCTACTCGCCCAAGCCTTCCCCATTTCTCTTTCTCCCAAATACAGTCAGCTGATGTTCTGAAAGAGCTGCAAAATCTGGACCCTTACAAATCAGCCGGGCTAGATAATCTGGACCCTTTCTTTCTAAAACTATCTGCTGAAATTGTTGCCACCCCTATTACTAGCCTTTTCAACCTCTCTTTCGTGTCGTCTGAGATTCCCAAAGATTGGAAAGCAGCTGCGGTTATCCCCCTCTTCAAAGGGGGGGACACTCTTGACCCAAACAGCTACAGACCTATATCTATCCTACCCTGCCTTTCTAAGGTCTTCGAAAGCCAAGTCAACAAACAGATTACCGACCATTTCGAATCCCACCATACCTTCTCCGCTATGCAATCTGGTTTCAGAGCTGGTCATGGGTGCACCTCAGCCACGCTCAAGGTCATAAACGATATCTTAACCGCCATCGATAGGAAACAATACTGTGCAGCCGTATTCATTGACCTGGCCAAGGCTTTTGACTCTGTCAATCACCACATCCTCATCGGCAGACTCGACAGCCTTGGTTTCTCTAATGATTGCCTCGCCTGGTTCACCAACTACTTCTCTGATCGAGTTCAGTGTGTCAAATCGGAGGGTCTGTTGTCCGGGCCTCTGGCAGTCTCTATGGGGGTGCCACAGGGTTCAATTCTTGGACCGACTCTCTTCTCTGTATACATCAATGATGTCGCTCTTGCTGCTGGTGATTCTCTGATCCACCTCTACGCAGATGACACTATTCTGTATACTTCTGGCCCTTCTTTTGACACTGTGCTAACAACCCTCCAGGCGAGCTTCAATGCCATACAACTCTCCTTCCGTGGCCTCCAATTGCTCTTAAATACAAGTAAAACTAAATGCATGCTCTTCAACCGATCGCTGCCTGCACCTGCCCGCCTGTCCAACATCACTACTCTGGACGGCTCTGACTTAGAATATGTGGACAACTACAAATACCTAGGTGTCTGGTTAGACTGTAAACTCTCCTTCCAGACTCACATCAAACATCTCCAATCCAAAGTTAAATCTAGAATTGGCTTCCTATTCCGCAACAAAGCATCCTTCACTCATGCTGCCAAACATACCCTTGTAAAACTGACCATCCTACCAATCCTCGACTTCGGTGATGTCATTTACAAAATAGCCTCCAAAACCCTACTCAATAAATTGGATGCAGTCTATCACAGTGCCATCCGTTTTGTCACCAAAGCCCCATACACTACCCACCACTGCGACCTGTACGCTCTCGTTGGCTGGCCCTCGCTTCATACTCGTCGCCAAACCCACTGGCTCCAGGTCATCTACAAGACCCTGCTAGGTAAAGTCCCCCCTTATCTCAGCTCGCTGGTCACCATAGCAGCACCTACCTGTAGCACGCGCTCCAGCAGGTATATCTCTCTGGTCACCCCCAAAACCAATTCTTCCTTTGGCCGCCTCTCCTTCCAGTTCTCTGCTGCCAATGACTGGAACGAACTACAAAAATCTCTGAAACTGGAAACACTTATCTCCCTCACTAGCTTTAAGCACCAGCTGTCAGAGCAGCTCATAGATTACTGCACCTGTACATAGCCCATCTATAATTTAGCCCAAACAACTACCTCTTTACCTACTGTATTCATTTATTTATTTTGCTCCTTTGCACCCCATTATTTCTATCTCTACTTTGCACTTTCTTCCACTGCAAACCAACCATTCCAGTGTTTAAAAAAATAATAATTAACTTGCTATATTGTATTTACTTCGCCACCATGGCCTTTTTATATTTTTATTTATATATATATTTTGTTTGCCTTTCACCTCCCTTACCTCACTTGCTCACATTGTATATAGACTTATTTTTCACTGTATTATTGACTGTATGTTTGTTTTATTCCATGTTACAACTATGTGTTCTTGTATGTGTCGAACTGCTTTGCTTTATCTTGGCCAGGTCGCAATTGTAAATGAGAACGTGTTCTCAATTTGCCTACCTGGTTAAATAAAGGTGAAATAAAATAAAAAATCACAGAGGTCACACACACATCAGAAGTCACACACACATCACAGAGGTCACACACACATCACAGAGGTCACACAGACATCACAGAGGTCACACATCGCAGAGGTCACACACAGGGTCTGAAATGAACACCCTCCAAGCGCCAAATGTGGGTAGATTTTCCATTCGGCGTGTAAATCTCAGAAGGATATCCTCCACACTGGCGGGGTAAATGTTTGTACCAAAATAGTAATGTAATAAAATCTGGCATGAAGGCTCGATGAAATGACTCATGTTTGCCAGCCTACCACAGACTGTCTCTAGTGTTCCTAGTTTCGTGACACTGTTTATCGCACGGGACATCAGCTACTCGACATCGCTCACTTGTCACGGGTCTGCTGCTAGCTACCGTTCATTAAATAGCTGTTATGTGGCGAAACATTTACCTGGAGTAAGCCAACCTTTGAAACGAAAACCCATAGACGAAAACGGGGACATTTTGTGAGAAATGGAGGTTTGGAGATACAGGAGTTTCAAGAGGCTGGCTACAGTGTGATGCTGAGGCTGTGGTGGTGAGTTGTTATGTGTGTCGCCAATATGCTGAAGATAAAAGCAGAAACAACTCATGTTGTCATCGGAAATAAAACGATGAAGCTGGAGAACATCCGTGACCATGAACACAACGATTGTCACATTGCCTGCGTGTCTGTGTGACGCCCTCCCGAGCTCAAATCGGAGCCTCTCCTGTTGACGCCCTCTGTGGTAACGTCAGAGCAGACCAGCGCGGAGATAAAGATCCTGTTTAGGACTGTACATGCCACTGGCAAGAAGGCGAGACCACTTTCTGACTTGGAGTGGATGTGTGAGTAAGTGAAACTGTTGTTAGTGTTGTAGATAGTTTTAAAAAGTATATTTAGCAGATGTGGTCCGGTATTATAGTGGACTATAGTGGACTGTCCTGAAGACCTCTGGCATCCATGTTGAAAGGATCCCTGACCAGTGGACTGTCCTGAAGGTGCTGATGTACCAAGAGCCCCAGTCCCTGCAGAAGATGTCCTGGTTCTGTATCAACAGCAGCCATCAGCAATCCTGCCCTGATGTGCTGGCATTGGTTGACCTGGTCCCGTCCTTCCCTGCCTCCACAGCTGAATGTGAAAGAGGTTTTAACACCATGAAACAGGTGAAAACCGGTCCAACCTAAAGTCTGATACACTGTCAGATCTCCTTATGGTCCAGCTGTCCTCTCCAGAGATCAGGGAGTATGATCTGTTAAAAGCTGTGGTGCTGTGGCACCAGGACTCTGTCAGGAGCAGGAAGCCAGACTTCATGGACCGTGCAAAGAGGGTGATTGGGGTAGAGAGTGAGGAGTCTGATGAGAAGATTTAAGTTTATTAAAATTATTAAGCATCTGAAGGTTTACAAAACCTTTCATCCTTAAGTGCATTTTTAACAGCAAATTCTTCACTATAATTTTGTGTTCAAGACTTCTTCAGTTATAAGTCTCTAATTTACCTGTATTTTGTCAGGGTATTTCTACTCAAAGTAAAGGATTTGTAGACCTGCTTCCCCTTTGTATCACGTGAGCACCAGTTCTATGTACTCTGTACTTCTCATAATAGTATCTTACCGTTGTTGTTGCCCTGTTTTGACTTCTATCTGCTCTTGTATCTGATACGTTTGGTTTATTTCATTGTGTACTCACTGTTTGGCATTGTTGCACTTTTGGTCAGCACTTTTGGTCAACTACAGTTGTTTTTAAATGTGCTCTACAAATAAACTTGATTTGATTAACCGTTGGTCAATATATTAAAATTATTTTGTTTCAAATTTTGCTCTGGCCTCTTTAAGTTTGTATTCAACATAATAACTAATAACGTATTATCTCAATGACATGTACTGAAATGAATGTATATGTGACACAAAAAGGCAATTTATTATTTTGGCCGGTAAAAAATATGCTTGGCTGGTGGATTTTCTTCATCTACCAGTCCCCTTGGCAGGTGAGACAAAAAGTTAATTTCGGACACTGGTCACACACATCACAGAGTTCACACACACACCACAGCTAGCCAACTTTTACCTCAGAAACAGCTAGCTTGCACTAAGCTTGGAAGCTAGCTAACGTAGCCTGCAAAGTTTACCTCAGCTTACCATATTGAGTTGGCTACTCTGTTACCGTGCTATCAAAATAAGTAAGCTAGTTTATTTACATCAAAATCCTTTACCAGGTTGTTGGTCCGCCTTTCAGGTCTAGTGCTGATTGATTCTCAGGTGATCCACCGTTTGATGTGGTTGGGGTCAGCACTCACAGACACAGAGGGCACTTTTTACAAAACAAGATCCTTGTCCTCCTAAACATCACTTGGAAACTCTTCCTTTTTTTTCATATTGGAGGTGAGAGGTCGGGAATGTCTTCTCCTCTGTTTCACTGACTGATATGTGTGTCACGCCTGCTCCCGCTCCCCAGCATTACGCACTCCTGCCACCATCAGTACGTACACCTGCCTTCCCCCGTGATACCTGTCAACCGTTATCTCTGGCCTTGACAGACATTAGGCTTGACAGCCCAGTGATACCTGTCAACCGTTATCTCTGGCCTTGACAGACATTAGGCTTGACAGCCCAGTGATACCTGTCAACCGTTCTCTCTGGCCTTGACAGACATTAGGCTTGACAGCCCAGTGATACCTGTCAACTGTTATCTCTGGCCTTGGGACCTACAACACCTTACGCTAGGGCTCACAATACAACCCAGAAATGTCAGGAACAACTGTCTCTAAAATCTTTATTTAGGAATGCACATTTCCGGCAACCAACATTCCCAGGTACTCCTGGTTGGAACAGTCCAGGAATGAGGATAATAAGCAAGAAATCAGTCATCCTCCAAACAGATTTTTTTTTTCTCTTCGTGAGTTTCTGGAATTTTGCCAATACAAGTTTGGAACAGCTGACCTCCTTTTATCCTTTTCCGAACGGCAGCAGACTCCTTGGCTAGACACGTCTTATTTTATTTATTATTTAACCTTTATTTAACTAGGCAAGTCAAATAGATTGATATCAGACCACTGTGGTGGGTATCAAACAGATTGATATCAGACCACTGTGGTGGCTAGCAAATAGACCACTGTGGTGGCTATCAAACAGATTGATATCGCTGACTGGCTAATAATAATAGACACATTTCTGTACAGAGGTGTGGTGACATAACACAGCAAACATTGACATCTATATCAGCGATCTAACACCTCACCCCAAAACATCCCTGGTGTTCCTTCCTCACAATCTCCACCCCGAAACATCCCGTCTGTCTTTCCTCACAATCACCACCCCGAAACATCCCTGGTGTTCCTTCCTCACATTCTCCACCCCGAAACATCCCTGGTGTTCCTTCCTCACAATCACCACCCCGAAACATCCCTGGTGTTCCTTCCTCACAATCACCACCCCGAAACATCCCTGGTGTTCCTTCCTCACAATCTCCACCCCGAAACATCCCGTCTTTCTTTCCTCACAATCTCCACCCCGAAACATCCCGTCTTTCTTTCCTCATAATCTCCACCCTGAAACATCCCTGGTGTTCCTTCCTCACAATCTCTACTGTCGTGGCAATTTCCTGTATTACCAAATGAGGAGAGTTACAAAACACACACCAGTCAGAGTTATACTTAAACTTCATCTTTAATAATATGAGCTTTACAATAGCCCTGTGACTCTCAGATCAATTCAGTGTCTATAATGAATTCTGAGAGTACCAACATAATGGCAACTGAGATATTTTATAGCAAAGATCCACCTCCTAGTCGACATGACAAACCACAGATAATAGGAACTGTTCACAAAGAAAGACTTTTACTTGAGAGAGGAGTATCCCATAGCCAGACAGCATTCGCTATAAATTATCGTTATAAAATGCAAATTAATTACTTAAAAATCATACAATGTGATTTTCTGGATTTTTGTTTTAGATTCCGTCTCTCATAGTTGAAGTGTACCCATGATAGAAATTACAGACCTCTACATGCTTTGTAAGTAGGAAAACCTGCAAAATCGGCAGTGTATCAAATACTTGTTCTCCCCACTGTATATTAGAGCCAAGTGGAATCCTGCCTTTATAGGGCTATCTCCTGAAGTGGTTTCAAGTGGATGGTAGGGGAGTATTAGTAGATTGTATAAGGCTATCTCCTGAAGTGGTTTCAAGTGGATGGTAGGGGAGTATTAGTAGATTGTATAAGGCTATCTCCTGAAGTGGTTTCAAGTGGATGGTAGGGGAGTATTAGTAGATTGCATCATCAGCATTGATATTCGAGTGTAGTGGTGTTGTGTTGCTTCACCTCTGCATTATCTTGGTAAGTGTTTCTGTGGTGTTGTTGTGTTGCTTCACCTCTGCATTATCTTGGTAAGTGCTTCTCCTCAGAGAACCATGAGAGACGACAGACTATAGTGAAGGCGGACGCAGCAAGGCAGTGTGAGTGGTGCTGGACTGGATTACATTTCACAAGGTACATTTAAACAATAGGCTACCCCTTTACTGTCCCCTTCAATACAGCACCGTGTCTATACTGTCCCCTTCGATACAGCACCGTGTCTATACTGTCCCCTTCAATACAGCACCGTGTCTATACTGTCCCCTTCGATACAGCACCGTGTCTATACTGTCTCCTTCAATACAGCACCGTCTCTATACTGTCCCCTTCAATACAGCACCGTGTCTATACTGTCTCCTTCAATACAGCACCGTGTCTATACTGTCTCCTTCAATACAGCACCATGTCTATACTGTCCCCTTAAATACAGCACCGTGTCTATACTGTCCCCTTCAATACAGCACCGTGTCTATACTGTCTCATTCAATACAGCACCGTGTCTATACTGTCCCCTTCAATACAGCACCGTGTCTATACTGTCTCCTTCAATACAGCACCGTCTCTATACTGTCCCCTTCAATACAGCACCGTGTCTATACTGTCCCCTTCAATACAGCACCATGTCTATACTGTCCCCTTCAATACAGCACCGTGTCTATACTGTCCCCTTCAATACAGCACCGTGTCTATACTGTCCCCTTCAATACAGCACCATGTCTATACTGTCCCCTTCAATACAGCACCGTGTCTATACTGTCTCCTTCAATACAGCACCGTGTCTATACTGTCCCCTTCGATACAGCACCGTGTCTATACTGTCCCCTTCAATACAGCACCGTGTTTATACTGTCCCCTTCAATACAGCACCGTGTCTATACTGTCCCCTTCGATACAGCACCGTGTCTATACTGTCCCCTTCAATACAGCACCGTGTCTATACTGTCCCCTTCAATACAGCACCGTGTCTATACTGTCCCCTTCAATACAGCACAATGTCTACACTGTCCCCTTCAATACAGCACCGTGTCTATACTGTCCCCTTCAATACAGCACCGTGTCTATACTGTCCCCTTCAATACAGCACCGTGTCTATACTGTCCCCTTCGATACAGCACCGTGTCTATACTGTCCCCTTCGATACAGCACCGTGTCTATACTGTCCCCTTCAATACAGCACCGTGTCTATACTGTCCCCTTCAATACAGCACCATGTCTATACTGTCCCCTTCGATACAGCACCGTGTCTATACTGTCCCCTTCAATACAGCACCATGTCTATACTGTCCCCTTCGATACAGCACCATGTCTATACTGTCCCCTTCAATACAGCACCGTGTCTATACTGTCCCCTTCGATACAGCACCGTGTCTATACTGTCCCCTTCGATACAGCACCATGTCTATACTGTCCCCTTCAATACAGCACCGTGTCTACACTGTCCCCTTCGATACAGCACCGTGTTTATACTGTCCCCTTCAATACAGCACCATGTCTATACTGTCCCCTTCGATACAGCACCATGTCTATACTGTCCCCTTCAATACAGCACCGTGTCTACACTGTCCCCTTCGATACAGCACCGTGTTTATACTGTCCCCTTCAATACAGCACCATGTCTATACTGTCCCCTTCGATACAGCACCGTGTCTATACTGTCTCCTTCAATACAGCACCGTGTCTATACTGTCCCCTTCAATACAGCACCATGTCTATACTGTCCCCTATGATACAGCACCGTGTCTATACTGTCCCCTTCAATACAGCACCGTGTATATACTGTCCCCTTCGATACAGCACCATGTCTATACTGTCCCCTTCAATACAGCACCGTGTCTATACTGTCCCCTTCAATACAGCACCGTGTCTATACTGTCCCCTTCAATACAGCACCGTGTCTATACTGTCTCCTTCAATACAGCACCGTGTCTATACTGTCCCCTTCAATACAGCACCGTGTCTATACTGTCCCCTTCAATACAGCACCATGTCTATACTGTCTCCTTCAATACAGCACCGTGTCTATACTGTCCCCTTCAATACAGCACCGTGTCTATACTGTCCCCTTCAATACAGCACTGTGTCTATACTGTCCCCTTCAATACAGCACCATGTCTATACTGTCTCCTTCAATACAGCACCATGTCTATACTGTCCCCTTCAATACAGCACCGTGTCTATACTGTCTCCTTCAATACAGCACTGTGTCTATACTGTCCCCTTCAATACAGCACCGTGTCTATACTGTCCCCTTCAATACAGCACCGTGTCTATACTGTCTCCTTCAATACAGCACCGTGTCTATACTGTCTCCTTCAATACAGCACCGTGTCTATACTGTCCCCTTCAATACAGCACCGTGTCTATACTGTCCCCTTCAATACAGCACCATGTCTATACTGTCCCCTTCAATACAGCACCATGTCTATACTGTCCCCTTCAATACAGCACCGTGGCTATACTGTCCCCTTCAATACCCTTCAATACAGCACCGTGTCTATACTGTCTCCTTCAATACAGCACCGTGTCTATACTGTCCCCTTCGATACAGCACCGTGTCTATACTGTCCCCTTCAATACAGCACCATGTAGGCAGTTTGATCCCTGATTAAAGCTATAATGAATTTGCACCCTGCCCTCCTAAAGTTGATCACGAAGATCAGAGTCCCAACATTAAGATGTGATACTGTAGTCGTGTGGATATGGATATGCTGTAGGTGGAATCCCATTATGTTCCTGTGTCTGAGTCAATACTAGCTGTTGTTGAATAAAGACACAGCTCATTCCTGTTCATACCTGAGCCTTATTGAGCTCCATAATTACCTTTTTATTACTTTGTGATGAATGTCGTACTGCTAAGACGCTACGCTGCATTCCAAATGGTCCCTTTCCCTGATTAGTGTACTACTTTTAATCAGGGCCCATAGGGTTCTGTAGTGCACTACACAGGGAATAGGGTGTGATCTGGGACCTCTGAGAGGTACTGTAGGAGAGGGACTACAGTCTGAATGAGGTACTGTAGGAGAGGGACTGCAGTCTGAATGAGGTACTGTAGGAGAGGAACTACAGTCTGAATGAGGTACTGTAGGAGAGGAACTACAGTCTGAATGAGGTACTGTAGGAGAGGAACTACAGTCTGAATGAGGTACTGTAGGAGAGGAGCTACAGTCTGAATGAGGTACTGTAGGAGAGGAGCTACAGTCTGAATGAGGTACTGTAGGAGAGGGACTACAGTCTGAATGAGGTACTGTAGGAGAGGGACTACAGTCTGAATGAGGTACTGTAGGAGAGGGACTACAGTCTGAATGAGGTACTGTAGGAGAGGGACTACAGTCTGAATGAGGTACTGTAGGAGAGGGACTACAGTCTGAATGAGGTACTGTAGGAGAGGGACTACAGTCTGAATGAGGTACTGTAGGAGAGGAGCTACAGTCTGAATGAGGTACTGTAGGAGAGGGACTACAGTCTGAATGAGCAAACAGCAGGAGACAAGATCGAAGGTATATCCCAGACACCCTAGACCCACTCAATTTGCATACCGCCCCCTCCTATATCTGTCTGGTCCTCGGTTTGATCCCCGTGTCAGCATTATTGTCATTATGTTTACCCTGTCCAGACTCTGTCCTTGTTTGTTTCTTGTCGGTTATTTATTAAATGTTCACTCCATGTACTTGCTTCTCATCTCCCAGCTTCTGTCCTCACAGAATTAACATTAAGCTGTATGAACTTTACACTCATTAACATGAACCAAATTCACTAATTCCATAGTATAATACATCCTTACCAATAGGATGTTTCCCTTACAGACATTACATAAATAGGTGCCTCGTGTGAGCAGAATCCCTTACACATCCCAAATCCATTAGAAACCCTTAGAAAGACCATTAGAAACCATTGTACTGGCCAAACGCATTTAATTGTTCCTGCTTTGTGATTTTGCTTGTATTTCTCATGTTTCAGAGATTTGTAAGTTTGGGGTTTTGGGTTTTGGGTCAACAACCGTTTACTTTGTAAGTGGGATTGTTTTTACTTTTGACTCCAGTTTCCTGTTTCCAGTCTCCTGACCCTATGCTACCCTTGAGACCCAAATATATAAGACCTAAACGCTCCCTGTCTTCCAATTCCAGTGTTATTTGTTATGCGTCTCAAATCCAATAACTCTCCTCAAAATGAAAGGCCACTGCTCCAGGACCGAAGCTGAAGCCTGTACCCTCCCCTCACTACACTGGAAAACAGAGGAAAACTATTCTACTTCCAACTTCTAACTCTATTAGTCTTCTTCGTTCAGTTTGCTAACTGACGAATTATGATGAAAGGTTTCCGTCATCAACACCTTTCCATGAAAGGTGAAACATGGTCAGGTGAAGCTGTATCTGACCGAGTACCCAACATGACTTCCTGTTAGGTGAAACATGGTCAGGTGATGCTGACCATCCATTACGACACATACATTTACATTACATTTAAGTCATTTAGCAGACGCTCTTATCCAGAGCGACTTACAAATTGGTGCATTCACCTTATGACATCCAGTGGAACAGCCACTTTACAATAGTGCATCTAAATCTTTTAAGGGGGGGGGGGGGTGAGAAGGATTACTTTATCCTATCCTAGGTATTCCTTAAAGAGGTGGGGTTTCAGGTGTCTCCGGAAGGTGGTGATTGACTCCGCTGTCCTGGCGTCGTGAGGGAGTTTGTTCCACCATTGGGGGGCCAGAGCAGCGAACAGTTTTGACTGGGCTGAGCGGGAACTGTACTTCCTCAGTGGTAGGGAGGCGAGCAGGCCAGAGGTGGATGAACGCAGTGCCCTTGTTTGGGTGTAGCGCCTGATCAGAGCCTGGAGGTACTGAGGTGCCGTTCCCCTCACAGCTCCGTAGGCAAGCACCATGGTCTTGTAGCGGATGCGAGCTTCAACTGGAAGCCAGTGGAGAGAGCGGAGGAGCGGGGTGACGTGAGAGAACTTGGGAAGGTTGAACACCAGACGGGCTGCGGCGTTCTGGATGAGTTGTAGGGGTTTAATGGCACAGGCAGGGAGCCCAGCCAACAGCGAGTTGCAGTAATCCAGACGGGAGATGACAAGTGCCTGGATTAGGACCTGCGCCGCTTCCTGTGTGAGGCAGGGTCGTACTCTGCGGATGTTGTAGAGCATGAACCTACAGGAACGGGCCACCGCCTTGATGTTAGTTGAGAACGACAGGGTGTTGTCCAGGATCACGCCAAGGTTCTTAGCGCTCTGGGAGGAGGACACAATGGAGTTGTCAACCGTGATGGCGAGATCATGGAACGGGCAGTCCTTCCCCGGGAGGAAGAGCAGCTCCGTCTTGCCGAGGTTCAGCTTGAGGTGGTGATCCGTCATCCACACTGATATGTCTGCCAGACATGCAGAGATGCGATTCGCCACCTGGTCATCAGAAGGGGGAAAGGAGAAGATTAATTGTGTGTCGTCTGCATAGCAATGATAGGAGAGACCATGTGAGGTTATGACAGAGCCAAGTGACTTGGTGTATAGCGAGAATAGGAGAGGGCCTAGAACAGAGCCCTGGGGGACACCAGTGGTGAGAGCACGTGGTGAGGAGACAGATTCTCGCCACGCCACCTGGTAGGAGCGACCTGTCAGGTAGGACGCAATCCAAGCGTGGGCCGCGCCGGAGATGCCCAACTCGGAGAGGGTGGAGAGGAGGATCTGATGGTTCACAGTATCGAAGGCAGCCGATAGGTCTAGAAGGATGAGAGCAGAGGAGAGAGAGTTAGCTTTAGCAGTGCGGAGCGCCTCCGTGATACAGAGAAGAGCAGTCTCAGTTGAATGACTACTGTTAGGTGAAACATGGTCAGGTGATACTGACCATCCATTACGACACATGACTTACTGTTAGGTGAAACATGGTCAGGTGATGCTGACCATCCATTATGACACATGACTTACTGTTAGGTTACCCGTAAGAAGATAAATCATCAATCAGATACTCTCAGTTACCAGATCAAAAGTATTTTGTTGTCAAGCGTTTCATGACTTGGATTTGTGAGACTTACGATATGAACGGCCATTGCATTTACTGCTTAAACATTTCTACCATTCTGATAGTACAAACATGAGATTAATGTTTATCCCACAGTGTACAGCCCATATCAGTCTGACAACGTTTTGATACGCAAGCACACGCACACTGTGGCAATGTACGTCACTGTGTTTCTCAGAACAACCTTTTTTAACTTCTCACTACCAACCTCCATTGAAGAAATACAGTTGAAGTCGGAAGTTTACATACACTTAGGTTGGAGTCATAAAAACTAATTTTTCAACCACTCCACAAATGTCTTGTTAACAAACTATAGTTTTGGCAAGTCGATTAGGACATCTACTTTGTGCATGACACAAGTCATTTTTCCAACAATTGTTTACAGACAGATTATTTCACTTATAATTCACTGTATCACAATTCCAGTGGATCAGAAGTTTACATGCACTAAGTTGACTGTGCCTTTAAACAGCTTGGAAAATTCCAGAAAAATGATGTCATGACAATTTCCAAACACCGGAAGGTACCACGTTCATCTGTACAAACAATAGTACGCAAGTATAAACACCATGGGACCACGCAGTCGTCATACCGCTCAGGAAGGAGATGCGTTCTGTCTCCTAGAGATGAACGTACTTTGGTGCGAAAAGTTCAAATCAATCCCAGAACAGCAGCAAAGGACCTTGTGACGATGCTGGAGGAAACAGGTACAAAAGTATCTATATCCACAGTAAAACGAGTCCTATATCGACTTACCCTGAAAGGCCGCTCAGCAAGGAAGAAGCCACTGCTCCAAAACCGCCATAAAAAAGACAGACCATGGTTTGCAACTGCACATGGGGACAAATATCGTACTTTTTAGAGAAATGTTTTCTGGTCTGATGAAACAAAAATATAACTGTTTTGCCAAAATGACCATTGTTATGTTTGGAGGAAAAAGAGGGAGACTTGCAAGCCGAAGAACACCATCCCAAACATGAAGCACGGGGGTGGCAGCATCCTGATGTGGGGCTGCTTTGCTATAGGAAGGACTGATGATAAAGACACAATCCTATAGGGCTGGCTGACCTGTGATGTTAAAGACACCGTCCTATAGGGCTGACTGACCTGTGATGATAAAGACACCGTCCTATAGGGCTGACTGACCTGTGATGTTAAAGACTCTGTCCTATAGGGCTGACTGACCTGTGATGTTAAAGACACCGTCCTATAGGGCTGACTGACCTGTGATGTTAAAGACACCGTCCTATAGGGCTGACTGACCTGTGATGATAAAGACACCGTCCTATAGGGCTGACTGACCTGTGATGATAAAGACACTGTCCTATAGGGCTGACTGACCTGTGATGATAAAGACACCGTCCTATAGGGCTGACTGACCTGTGATGATAAAGACACCGTCCTATAGGGCTGACTGACCTGTGATGTTAAAGACACTGTCCTATAGGGCTAACTGACCTGTGGTGTTAAAGACACTGTCCTATAGGGCTGACTGACCTGTGATGATAAAGACACCGTCCTATCGGGCTGACTGACCTGTGATGATAAAGACACCGTCCTATAGGGCTGACTGACCTGTGATGATAAAGACACCGTCCTATAGGGCTGACTGACCTGTGATGATAAAGACACCGTCCTATAGGGCTGACTGACCTGTGATGATAAAGACACCGTCCTATAGGGCTGACTGACCTGTGATGATAAAGACACCGTCCTATAGGGCTGACTGACCTGTGATGATAAAGACACCGTCCTATAGGGCTGACTGACCTGTGATGATAAAGACACCGTCCTATAGGGCTGACTGACCTGTGATGATAAAGACACCGTCCTATAGGGCTGACTGACCTGTGATGATAAAGACACCGTCCTATAGGGCTGACTGACCTGTGATGATAAAGACACCGTCCTATAGGGCTGACTGACCTGTGATGTTAAAGACACCGTCCTATAGGGCTGACTGACCTGTGATGTTAAAGACACCGTCCTATAGGGCTGACTGAACTTTCAGGATGAAAAAATCTTACGAAGTGAAACGTTGAAATATGAAACCCGTTGAGACCAACACCATTAACATAATTACTGAACCTGTTTAGTTAGCATATAAGTACATAAAACGTATTAACACCAGGAGGACAGGTTGTATAGGACATCACTTTCATATCATCTATGAATAGATCCTTCAAGAGGTGATTATGGGTTTATCCACCTCATTTTCGAAAGTGTTTAAAATATAGATTTTGTTTAGATAGAACTTCCTTCGTGTTAGTGCATTTAATCATAATTCATATGTGCGCCACTAGAAATCCCTGCATTAGCATGTTTCTGTTGGCTGATACATCCTGACAAAATACACCATATTACTATCCTGCTAATGTGCCTGAACCTGGACTGCTGACAAATCCCTCTTAACTGATCCAAATGATTGCCCAAACAGGAAGGCTAGGTGAAGTTATTTCTAAAGTAATATAGATGGACAACCTCCCCTGCTCCACCCCAAGGACCTGTAAAGTGTGATGGACAACCTCCCCTCCTCTACCCCAAGGACCTGTAAAGTGTAATGGACAACCTCCCCTCCTCCACCCCAAGGACCTGTAAAGTGTAATGGACAACCTCCCCTCCTCCACCCCAAGGACCTGTAAAGTGTAATGGACAACCTCCCCTCCTCCACCCCAAGGACCTGTAAAGTGTAATGGACAACCTCCCCTCCTCCACCCCAAGGACCTGTAAAGTGTGATGGACAACCTCCCCTCCTCCACCCCAAGGACCTGTAAAGTGTAATGGACAACCTCCCCTCCTCCACCCCAAGGACCTGTAAAGTGTAATGGACAACCTCCCCTCCTCCACCCCAAGGACCTGTAAAGTGTAATGGACAACCTCTCCTGCTCCACCCCAAGGACCTGTAAAGTGTAATGGACAACCTCCCCTGCTCCACCCCAAGGACCTGTAAAGTGTAATGGACAACCTCCCCTGCTCCATCCCAAGGACCTGTAAAGTGTGATGGACAACCTCCCCTGCTCCACCCCAAGGACCTGTAAAGTGTGATGGACAACCTCCCCTCCTCCACCCTAAGGACCTGTAAAGTGTAATGGACAACCTCCCCTCCTCCACCCTAAGGACCTGTAAAGTGTGATGGACAACCTCCCCTGCTCCACCCCAAGGACCTGTAAAGTGTGATGGACAACCTCCCCTGCTCCACCCCAAGGACCTGTAAAGTGTAATGGACAACCTCCCAGTGCTCCACCCTAAGGACCTGTAAAGTGTGATGGACAACCTCCCCTCCTCCACCCCAAGGACCTGTAAAGTGTAATGGACAACCTCCCCTCCTCCACCCCAAGGACCTGTAAAGTGTAATGGACAACCTCCCCTCCTCCACCCCAAGGACCTGTAAAGTGTAATGGACAACCTCCCCTCCTCCACCCCAAAGACCTGTAAAGTGTAATGGACAACCTCCCCTGCTCCATCCCAAGGACCTGTAAAGTGTAATGGACAACCTCCCCTGCTCCATCCCAAGGACCTGTAAAGTGTGATGGACAACCTCCCCTCCTCCACCCCAAGGACCTGTAAAGTGTAATGGACAACCTCCCCTGCTCCACCCCAAGGACCTGTAAAGTGTAATGGACAACCTCCCCTCCTCCACCCCAAGGACCTGTAAAGTGTGATGGACAACCTCCCCTGCTCCACCCCAAGGACCTGTAAAGTGTGATGGACAACCTCCCCTCCTCCATCCCAAGGACCTGTAAAGTGTGATGGACAACCTCCCCTGCTCCACCCCAAGGACCTGTAAAGTGTGATGGACAACCTCCCAGTGCTCCACCCCAAGGACCTGTAAAGTGTAATGGACAACCTCCCCTGCTCCACCCTAAGGACCTGTAAAGTGTAATGGACAACCTCCCCTCCTCCACCCCAAGGACCTATAAAGTGTAATGGACAACCTCCCCTCCTCCACCCCAAGGACCTGTAAAGTGTAATGGACAACCTCCCCTCCTCCACCCCAAGGACCTGTAAAGTGTAATGGACAACCTCCCCAAGGACCTGTAAAGTGTGATGGACAACCTCCCCTGCTCCATCCCAAGGACCTGTAAAGTGTGATGGACAACCTCCCCTGCTCCACCCCAAGGACCTGTAAAGTGTAATGGACAACCTCCCAGTGCTCCACCCTAAGGACCTGTAAAGTGTGATGGACAACCTCCCCTCCTCCACCCCAAGGACCTGTAAAGTGTAATGGACAACCTCCCCTCCTCCACCCCAAGGACCTGTAAAGTGTAATGGACAACCTCCCCAAGGACCTGTAAAGTGTAATGGACAACCTCCCCTGCTCCATCCCAAGGACCTGTAAAGTGTGATGGACAACCTCCCCTGCTCCACCCCAAGGACCTGTAAAGTGTGATGGACAACCTCCCCTCCTCCACCCTAAGGACCTGTAAAGTGTAATGGACAACCTCCCCTCCTCCACCCTAAGGACCTGTAAAGTGTGATGGACAACCTCCCCTGCTCCACCCCAAGGACCTGTAAAGTGTGATGGACAATCTCCCCTGCTCCACCCCAAGGACCTGTAAAGTGTAATGGACAACCTCCCAGTGCTCCACCCTAAGGACCTGTAAAGTTTGATGGACAACCTCCCCTCCTCCACCCCAAGGACCTGTAAAGTGTAATGGACAACCTCCCCTCCTCCACCCCAAGGACCTGTAAAGTGTAATGGACAACCTCCCCTCCTCCACCCCAAGGACCTGTAAAGTGTAATGGACAATCTCCCCTCCTCCACCCCAAAGACCTGTAAAGTGTAATGGACAACCTCCCCTGCTCCATCCCAAGGACCTGTAAAGTGTAATGGACAACATCCCCTGCTCCATCCCAAGGACCTGTAAAGTGTGATGGACAACCTCCCCTCCTCCACCCCAAGGACCGGTAAAGTGTAATGGACAACCTCCCCTGCTCCACCCCAAGGACCTGTAAAGTGTAATGGACAACCTCCCCTCCTCCACCCCAAGGACCTGTAAAGTGTGATGGACAACCTCCCCTGCTCCACCCCAAGGACCTGTAAAGTGTGATGGACAACCTCCCCTCCTCCACCCCAAGGACCTGTAAAGTGTGATGGACAACCTCCCCTGCTCCACCCCAAGGACCTGTAAAGTGTGATGGACAACCTCCCAGTGCTCCACCCTAAGGACCTGTAAAGTGTAATGGACAACCTCCCCTGCTCCACCCTAAGGACCTGTAAAGTGTAATGGACAACCTCCCCTCCTCCACCCCAAGGACCTATAAAGTGTAATGGACAACCTCCCCTCCTCCACCCCAAGGACCTGTAAAGTGTAATGGACAACCTCCCCTCCTCCACCCCAAGGACCTGTAAAGTGTAATGGACACTCCTCAAGGAGCTTTGTTCTTCATCTCTGAAGTTTAAAGCAGAACTATAAAACCGTTTGGATTAAGGCAACGAACGTCCGTCTGCTTTAGCCCAACACAGTTACTGTTTTGGTCACCTGGGCACCCAGGGCCCTGGTCAAAAGTGGTGCACTACCACTATGGGCCCTGGTCAAAAGTAGTGCACTACCCCTATGGGCCCTGGTCAAAAGTAGTGCACTACCCCTATGGACCCTGGTCAAAAGTAGTGCACTACCCCTATGGGCCCTGGTCTAAAGTAGTGCACTACCCCTATGGGCCCTGGTCAAAAGTAGTGCACTACCCCTATGGACCCTGGTCAAAAGTAGTGCACTACCCCTATGGGCCCTGGTCAAAAGTAGTGCACTACCCCTATGGGCCCTGGTCAAAAGTAGTGCACTACCCCTATGGGCCCTGGTCTAAAGTAGTGCACTACCCCTATGGGCCATGGTCTAAAGTAGTGCACTACCCCTATGGGCCCTGGTCTAATGTAGTGCACTACCCCTATAGACCCTGGTCTAATGTAGTGCATTACCCCTATGGGCCCTGGTCAAAAGTAGTGCACTACCCCTATGGGCCCTGGTCAAAAGTAGTGCACTACCCCTATGGGCCCTGGTCAAAAGTAGTGCACTACCCCTATGGGCCCTGGTCAAAAGTAGTGCACTAACCCTATGGGCCCTGGTCAAAAGTAGTGCACTACCCCTATGGGCCCTGGTCAAAAGTAGTGCACTACCCTATGGGCCCTGGTCAAAAGTAGTGCACTATTTAGGAAATATGGTGCCATTTGGGATAAAGTAATTTATTTGAATGGATTTAATAATCAAACACCCGGCAGTCAGATCGTAGAAATGAATCATTCCTTGAATTTACTTCTTTTTCCTGAAGACTGGGACAAAAATGATGCTCAAACCAAACTGCTCAAAAGCTCCAGTTGAAAGAACTACTTTATACCAGGGCCTATAGTGAACTACTTTAGACCAGGGCCTATAGTGTACTACTTTATACCAGGGCCTATAGTGAACTACTTTAGACCAGGGCCTATAGTGAACTACTTTAGACCAGGGCCTATAGTGAACTACTTTAGACCAGGGCCTATAGTGAACTACTTTAGACCAGGGCCTATAGGGAACTACTTTAGACCAGGGCCTATAGGGAACTACTTTAGACCAGGGCCTATAGTGAACTACTTTAGACCAGGGCCTATAGTGTACTACTTTATACCAGGGCCTATAGTGTACTACATTAGACCAGAGCCTATAGTGTACTACTTTAGACCAGGGCCTATAGTGAACTACTTTAGACCAGGGCCTATAGTGTACTACTTTATACCAGGGCCTATAGTGAACTACTTTATACCAGGGCCTATAGTGTACTACATTAGACCAGGGCCTATAGTGTACTACTTTATACCAGGGCCTATAGTGTACTACATTAGACCAGAGCCCATAGTGTACTACTTTAGACCAGGGCCTATAGTGAACAACTTTATACCAGGGCCTATAGTGAACTACTTTAGACCAGGGCCTATAGTGTACTACTTTATACCAGGGCCTATAGTGAACTACTTTATACCAGGGCCGATAGTGTACTACATTAGACCAGGGCCTATAGTGTACTACATTAGACCAGAGCCCATAGTGTACTACTTTAGACCAGGGCCTATAGTGAACAACTTTATACCAGGGCCTATAGTGAACTACTTTAGACCAGGGCCTATAGTGAACTACTTTAGACCAGGGCCTATAGTGTACTACATTAGACCAGAGCCCATAGTGTACTACTTTAGACCAGGGCCTATAGTGTACTACTTTAGACCAGGGCCTATAGTGCACTACTTTAGACCAGGACCCATAGTGTACTACTTTAGACCAGGGCCTATAGTGTACTACTTTAGACCAGGGCCTATAGTGTACTACTATAGACCAGGGCCTATAGTGAACTACTTTAGACCAGGGCCTATAGTGAACTACTTTAGACCAGGGCCTATAGTGAACTACTTTAGACCAGGGCCTATAGTGAACTACTTTAGACCAGGGCCTATAGTGAACTACTTTAGACCAGAGCCCTGTGAGACATGACTTTAGACCAGAGCACTATGGGACATGACTTTAGACCAGAGCCCTGTGGGACATGGCTTTAGACCAGAGCCCTGTGGGACATGGCTTTAGACCAGAGCACTATGGGACATGACTTTAGACCAGAGCCCTGTGGGACATGGCTTTAGACCAGAGCACTATGGGACATGACTTTAGACCAGAGCCCTGTGGGACATGACTTTAGACCAGAGCACTATGGGACATGACTTTAGACCAGAGCCCTGTGGGACATGACTTTAGACCAGAGCCCTATGAGACATGACTTTAGACCAGAGCCCTATGGGACATGACTTTAGACCAGAGCCCTGTGGGACATGACTTTAGACCAGAGCCCTGTGGGACATGACTTTAGACCAGAGCCCTATGGGACATGACTTTATACCAGAGCCCTGTGGGACATGACTTTAGACCAGAGCCCTGTGGGACATGACTTTAGACCAGAGCCCTATGAGACATGACTTTAGACCAGAGCCCTATGGGACATGACTTTAGACCAGAGCCCTGTGGGACATGACTTTAGACCAGAGCCCTGTGGGACATGACTTTAGACCAGAGCCCTGTGGGACATGGTTGTGCCAGTAAACGAAAGGTTGCTGGATCGAATCCCGGAGCTGACATGTTAAATATCTGTTGTTCTGCCCCTGAGCAGGGCAGTTAACCCACTGTTCCCCGGGCTCCGATGACGTGGACGTTGATTAAGGCAGCCCCCCTCCCCACTCCCCACTCCCCACCTCTCTGATTCAGAGGGGTTGGGTTAAAAGCAGAAGACACATTTCAGTTGAATGCAGTCAGTTGTACAACTGACTAGGTATCCCCCTTTCTGCCTGTCTCCAAAAACAAGAAAACATGGAAGGCACCTAATATAAAATATTCATATGAACCCGTATATTCATATGAACCCGTATATTCATAAGAACCCGTATATTCATATGAACCCGTATATTCATAAGAACCCGTATATTCATATGACCCCGTATATTCATATGACCCCGTATATTCATATGACCCCGTATATTCATAAGAACCCGTATATTCATAAGAACCCGTATATTCATAAGAACCCGTATATTCATATGAACCCGTATATTCATAAGAACCCGTATATTCATAAGAACCCGTATATTCATAAGAACCCGTATATTCATATGACCCCGTATATTCATATGAACCCGTATATTCATAAGAACCCGTATATTCATATGACCCCGTATATTCATATGAACCCGTATATTCATATGACCCCGTATATTCATAAGAACCCGTATATTCATAAGAACCCGTATATTCATATGAACCCGTATATTCATAAGAACCCGTATATTCATATGAACCCGTATATTCATAAGAACCCGTATATTCATATGAACCCGTATATTCATAAGAACCCGTATATTCATAAGAACCCGTATATTCATATGAACCCGTATATTCATAAGAACCCGTATATTCATAAGAACCCGTATATTCATAAGAACCCGTATATTCATAAGAACCCGTATATTCATATGAACCCGTATATTCATAAGAACCCGTATATTCATAAGAACCTGTATATTCATAAGAACCCGTATATTCATAAGAACCCGTATATTCATATGAACCCGTATATTCATAAGAACCCGTATATTCATATGAACCCGTATATTCATATGAACCCGTATATTCATAAGAACCCGTATATTCATATGAACCCATATATTCATATGAACCCGTATATTCATATGAACCCGTATATTCATATGACCCCATATTCCTACATAGAAAGCACATGACCTTACCTAGAGTCACATGTACTGTAAAATACTTCAATCCATGTTTGGTTTTAAATAATGAACATTATCATTAATGCTTCATGTCATTTGAGAGCTGTTTAAAAAAAGCATGTTCAGTTTGGTTTGTTATCTGGATGTGATTATTTCCATAGAAGAATGAATGAGTATCTGCTCTCAATGTCCCCTTCTCTCCTGGTAGATCACTGTCTGGGCTGCGTTCCAAACGGCACCCTGTTACCTCCATCATGCACTTACTTTAGACCAGAGACAAATAATCAAAAGTAGTGCGGAAGAAGGTACCAATTGGGACACGTCCAGATTCTATAGCTGTCTTTCAGAGCATCTGCATGTTATCAGGCACTCCAGATACAATGAGCTCCTAATGGCCAGTTCCAGAGAGTCAGAGCGGAGAGAATCGATACAGCATGCATTAACACACACAGAGACACTGGTGCATATTAAATACGGAGCCAAGCCAAGGAGACAAGCACAGAGAACAAACGACAGAGTAAATGTTTAGAGTTGTGTTCAAGAAATACAATCAACAATCAATAAAATGTTTTTTTATAAAAAAAACATTTAGTTGTCAACAGCAGTTGTCACAAATTGCTTTGCAGGCACCCGGCCTGGTCTCCAAAGAGCCGATAGAAAGCAAAAGCAAAAACGCATTCTCTAATAATCTGATGCTAACATGTAATCTGATGTTCTAACATGTAATCTGATGCTAACATGTAATCTGATGCTAACATGTAATCTGATGCTAACATGTAATCTGATGTTCTAACATGTAATCTGATGCTAACATGTAATCTGATGTTCTAACATGTAATCTGATGCTAACATGTAATCTGATGCTAACATGTAATCTGATGTTCTAACATGTAATCTGATGTTCTAACATGTAATCAGATGCTAACATGTAATCTGATGCTAACATGTAATCTGATGCTAACATGTAATCTGATGTTCTAACATGTAATCTGATGTTCTAACATGTAATCTGATGCTAACATGTAATCTGATGTTCTAACATGTAATCTGATGTTCTAACATGTAATCTGATGCTAACATATAATCTGATGCTAACATGTAATCTGATGTTCTAACATGTAATCTGATGTTCTAACATGTAATCTGATGCTAACATGTAATCTGATGCTAACATGTAATCTGATGTTCTAACATGTAATCTGATGCTAACATATAATCTGATGCTAACATGTAATCTGATGTTCTAACATGTAATCTGATGTTCTAACATGTAATCTGACGTTCTAACATGTAATCTGATGCTAACATGTAATCTGATGTTCTAACATGTAATCTGATGCTAACATGTAATCTGATGTTCTAACATGTAATCTGATGCTAACATGTAATCTGATGCTAACATGTAATCTGATGCTAACATGTAATCTGATGTTCTAACATGTAATCTGATGCTAACATGTAATCTGATGTTCTAACATGTAATCTGATGCTAACATGTAATCTGATGTTCTAACATGTAATCTGATGCTAACATGTAATCTGATGCTAACATGTAATCTGATGCTAACATGTATTCTGATGTTCTATCATGTAATCTGATGCTTTTACATGTAATTTGATGCTTTTACATGTAATATGATGCTTTTACATGTATTCTGATGTTCTAACATGTAATCTGGTGCTCTTAAAATTTAGGGATAGCCCCCTTTTTTCAATTGTTGCCTAAAATGACATACCCAAATCTAACTGCCTGTAGCTCAGGACATGAAGCTTGGTACCATTTGAAAGGAAACACTTTAAATTTGTGGAAATGTGAAAGGAATGTAGGAGGATGTACCACATTAGATCTGGTAAAAGATTATACAACCCCCCAAAAATTAGTTTTTTTCCTTTTTTTTGTACCATCATTTTTGAAACGCAAGAGAAAGGCCATAATGTATGATTCCAGCCCAGGTGCAATTTAGATTTTGGCCCCTAGATGGCAGCAGTGTATGTGCAAAGTTTTAGACTGATCCAAGGAACCATTGCATATACAGTATGTTCAAAATGCTCTATCAAGTCTGCCCAAATGTGCCTAATTGGTTTTATAATACATTTTCAAGTTCATAACTGTGCACTCTCCTCAAACAATAGCATGGTATTATTTCACTGTAATAGCTACTGTAAATTGGAAAGTGCAGTTAGGTTAACAAGAACTAGATTAACATATCTGCCCATATCAGATATGTCTATGTCCTGGGATTTATTTTTGTTACTTACAGCCTCATGCTAATCACATTAGCCTACGTTAGCTCAACCGTCCCGCGGAGGGGACAACGATCCTGAAGAGGTACAATGTAATCTGATGTTTTTACATGTAATCTGATGCTCTAACATGTAATCTGATGCTTTTACATGTACTCTGATGCTTTTACATGTAATCTGATGCTCTAACATGTAATCTGATGTTTTTCCATGTAATCTGACGCTTCTACATGTAATCTGATGTTTTTATATGTAATCTGATGCTCTTAAATGTACATGAAATCTGATTCTTTTACATGTTGTCGATTCATGTGTCCATGCCAGTACATGCCTGTAGATTTTTACCCCATGAAGATTCAGAGAGGACCAGAAAAAGGATCTCCCCTACCTAACACCTGTCTGTCTGCAGCCTACACAACCCATGGCTAAATCCTAAATGGTACCCTAGTCCCTATGTAGTCATATGCAGAGCCAGGACACTGGTCAAAAGTAGTGCACTATATAGAGAGTAGGGTGCCATTTGGGATGCAGTTAATGTGTATCTCCAGTCATGTGTTCAGGCAGTCAGAAACAGATGCTACAGTACCTGTTGAACCAAGGTGTTAGAGTTAAGAAAAGATGGTGCTGCTGGGCACTGGAGCAGGTGTAGAGAGGTAGAGAGGCTAGCTGTCTCATTGGAGCAGGTGTAGAGAGGTAGAGAGGCTAGCTGTCTCATTGGAGCAGGTGTAGAGAGGTAGAGAGGCTAGCTGTCTCATTGGAGCAGGTGTAGAGAGGTAGAGAGGCTAGCTGTCTCATTGGAGCAGGTGTAGAGAGGTAGAGAGGCTAGCTGTCTCATTGGAGCAGGTGTAGAGAGGTAGAGAGGCTAGCTGTCTCATTGGAGCAGGTGTAGAGAGGTAGAGAGGCTAGCTGTCTCATTGGAGCAGGTGTAGAGAGGTAGAGAGGCTAGCTGTCTCATTGGAGCAGGTGTAGAGAGGCTAGCTGTCTCATTGGAACAGGTGTAGAGAGGTAGAGAGGCTAGCTGTCTCATTGGAGCAGGTGTAGAGAGGTAGAGAGGCTAGCTGTCTCATTGGAGCAGGTGTAGAGAGGTAGAGAGGCTAGCTGTCTCATTGGAGCAGGTGTAGAGAGGTAGAGAGGCTAGCTGTCTCATTGGAGCAGGTGTCAAGAGGTAGAGAGGCTAGCTGTCTCATTGGAGCAGGTGTAGAGAGGTAGAGAGGCTAGCTGTCTCATTGGAGCAGGTGTAGAGAGGTAGAGAGGCTAGCTGTCTCATTGGAGCAGGTGTAGAGAGATAGAGAGGCTAGCTGTCTCATTGGAGCAGGTGTAGAGAGGTAGAGAGGCTAGCTGTCTCATTGGAGCAGGTGTAGAGAGGTAGAGAGGCTAGCTGTCTCATTGGAGCAGGTGTAGAGAGGTAGAGAGGCTAGCTGTCTCATTGGAGCAGGTGTAGAGAGGCTAGCTGTCTCATTGGAACAGGTGTAGAGAGGTAGAGAGGCTAGCTGTCTCATTGGAGCAGGTGTCGAGAGGTAGAGAGGCTAGCTGTCTCATTGGAGCAGGTGTAGAGAGGTAGAGAGGCTAGCTGTCTCATTGGAGCAGGTGTAGAGAGGTAGAGAGGCTAGCTGTCTCATTGGAGCAGGTGTCGAGAGGTAGAGAGGCTAGCTGTCTCATTGGAACAGGTGTAGAGAGGTAGAGAGGCTAGCTGTCTCATTGGAGCAGGTGTCGAGAGGTAGAGAGGCTAGCTGTCTCATTGGAGCAGGTGTAGAGAGGTAGAGAGGCTAGCTGTCTCATTGGAGCAGGCGAAGAGAGGTAGAGAGGCTAGCTGTCTCATTGGAGCAGGTGTAGAGAGGTAGAGAGGCTAGCTGTCTCATTGGAGCAGGTGTAGAGAGGTAGAGAGGCTAGCTGTCTCATTGGAGCAGGTGTAGAGAGGTAGAGAGGCTAGCTGTCTCATTGGAGCAGGTGTAGAGAGGTAGAGAGGCTAGCTGTCTCATTGGAACAGGTGTAGAGAGGCAAATCAAATCAAATGAAATTGTATTTGTCACATACACATGGTTAGCAGATGTTAATGCGAGTGTAGCGATATGCTTGTGCTTCTAGTTCCGACAATGCAGTAATAACCAACAAGTAATCTAACAATTCCACAACTACTACCTTAAAGCGATAAAGAATATGTACATAAAGATATATGAGTGAGTGATGGTACAGAACGGCATAGGCAAGATGCAGTAGATGGTATAGTGTACAGTCTATACATATGAGTTATGTAGGGTATATAAACATAAAGTGGCATAGTTTAAAGTGGCTAGTGATACATGTATTACATAAAGATGGCAAGATGCAGTAGATGATATAGAGTACAGTATATATATATACATATGAGATGAGTAATGTAGGGTATGTAAACATTATATTAAGTGGCATTGTTTAAAGTGGCTAGTGATACATTTTTACATAAATTTCTATCAATTCCCATTATTAAAGTGGCTGGAGTTGAGTCAGTATGTTGGCAGCAGCCACTAAATGTTAGTGGTGGCTATTTAACAGTCTGATGGCCTTGAGATAGAAGCTGTTTTTCAGTCTCTCGGCCCCTGCTTTGATGCACCTGTCCTGAGGTAACTGAGCTAAACGACTACCGCCCCGTAGCACTCACTTCCGTCATCATGAAGTACTTTGAGAGACTAGTCAAGGACCATATCACCTCCACCCTACCTGACACCCTAGACACACTCCGCTCATAGCTGTCTCATTGGAGCAGGTGTAGAGAGGTAGAGAGGCTAGCTGTCTCATTGGAGCAGGTGTAGAGAGGTAGAGAGGCTAGCTGTCTCATTGGAGCAGGTGTAGAGAGGTAGAGAGGCTAGCTGTCTCATTGGAGCAGGTGTAGAGAGGTAGAGAGGCTAGCTGTCTCATTGGAACAGGTGTAGAGAGGTAGTGAGGCTAGCTGTCTCATTGGAGCAGGTGTAGAGAGGTAGAGAGGCTAGCTGTCTCATTGGAGCAGGTGTAGAGAGGTAGAGAGGCTAGCTGTCTCATTGGAGCAGGTGTAGAGAGGCTAGCTGTCTCATTGGAGCAGGTTTAGAGAGGTAGAGAGGCTAGCTGTCTCATTGGAGCAGGTTTAGAGAGGTAGAGAGGCTAGCTGTCTCATTGGAGCAGGTGTAGAGAGGTAGAGAGGCTAGCTGTCTCATTGGAGCAGGTGTAGAGAGGTAGAGAGGCTAGCTGTCTCATTGGAGCAGGTGTAGAGAGGCTAGCTGTCTCATTGGAGCAGGTGTAGAGAGGTAGAGAGGCTAGCTGTCTCATTGGAGCAGGTGTAGAGAGGTAGAGAGGCTAGCTGTCTCATTGGAGCAGGTGTAGAGAGGCTAGCTGTCTCATTGGAGCAGGTGTAGAGAGGTAGAGAGGCTAGCTGTCTCATTGGAGCAGGTGTAGAGAGGCTAGCTGTCTCATTGGAGCAGGTGTAGAGAGGTAGAGAGGCTAGCTGTCTCATTGGAGCAGGTGTAGAGAGGTAGAGAGGCTAGCTGTCTCATTGGAGCAGGTGTAGAGAGGCTAGCTGTCTCATTGGAGCAGGTGTAGAGAGGTAGAGAGGCTAGCTGTCTCATTGGAGCAGGTGTAGAGAGGTAGAGAGGCTATCTGTCCCATTGGAGCAGGTGTAGAGAGGTAGAGAGGCTAGCTGTCTCATTGGAGCAGGTATAGAGAGGTAGAGAGGCTAGCTGTCTCATTGGAGCAGGTGTAGAGAGGTAGAGAGGCTAGCTGTCTCATTGGAGCAGGTGTAGAGAGGTAGAGAGGCTAGCTGTCTCATTGGAGCAGGTGTAGAGAGGTAGAGAGGCTAGCTGTCTCATTGGAGCAGGTGTAGAGAGGTAGAGAGGCTAGCTGTCTCATTGGAGCAGGTGTAGAGAGGTAGAGAGGCTAGCTGTCTCATTGGAGCAGGTGTAGAGAGGTAGAGAGGCTAGCTGTCTCATTGGAGCAGGTGTAGAGAGGTAGAGAGGCTAGCTGTCTCATTGGAGCAGGTGTAGAGAGGTAGAGAGGCTAGCTGTCTCATTGGAGCAGGTGTAGAGAGGTAGAGAGGCTAGCTGTCTCATTGGAGCAGGTGTAGAGAGGTAGAGAGGCTAGCTGTCTCATTGGAGCAGGTGTAGAGAGGTAGAGAGGCTAGCTGTCTCATTGGAGCAGGTGTAGAGAGGTAGAGAGGCTAGCTGTCTCATTGGAGCAGGTGTAGAGAGGTAGAGAGGCTAGCTGTCTCATTGGAGCAGGTGTAGAGAGGTAGAGAGGCTAGCTGTCTCATTGGAGCAGGTGTAGAGAGGTAGAGAGGCTAGCTGTCTCATTGGAGCAGGTGTAGAGAGGTAGAGAGGCTAGCTGTCTCATTGGAGCAGGTGTAGAGAGGTAGAGAGGCTAGCTGTCTCATTGGAGCAGGTGTAGAGAGGCTAGCTGTCTCATTGGAGCAGGTGTAGAGAGGTAGAGAGGCTAGCTGTCTCATTGGAGCAGGTGTAGAGAGGTAGAGAGGCTAGCTGTCTCATTGGAGCAGGTGTAGAGAGGCTAGCTGTCTCATTGGAGCAGGTGTAGAGAGGTAGAGAGGCTAGCTGTCTCATTGGAGCAGGTGTAGAGAGGCTAGCTGTCTCATTGGAGCAGGTGTAGAGAGGTAGAGAGGCTAGCTGTCTCATTGGAGCAGGTGTAGAGAGGTAGAGAGGCTAGCTGTCTCATTGGAGCAGGTGTAGAGAGGCTAGCTGTCTCATTGGAGCAGGTGTAGAGAGGTAGAGAGGCTAGCTGTCTCATTGGAGCAGGTGTAGAGAGGTAGAGAGGCTAGCTGTCTCATTGGAGCAGGTGTAGAGAGGTAGAGAGGCTAGCTGTCTCATTGGAGCAGGTGTAGAGAGGTAGAGAGGCTAGCTGTCTCATTGGAGCAGGTGTAGAGAGGTAGAGAGGCTAGCTGTCTCATTGGAGCAGGTGTAGAGAGGTAGAGAGGCTAGCTGTCTCATTGGAGCAGGTGTAGAGAGATAGAGAGGCTAGCTGTCTCATTGGAGCAGGTGTAGAGAGGTAGAGAGGCTAGCTGTCTCATTGGAGCAGGTGTAGAGAGGTAGAGAGGCTAGCTGTCTCATTGGAGCAGGTGTAGAGAGATAGAGAGGCTAGCTGTCTCATTGGAGCAGGTGTCAAGAGGTAGAGAGGCTAGCTGTCTCATTGGAGCAGGTGTAGAGAGGTAGAGAGGCTAGCTGTCTCATTGGAGCAGGTGTAGAGAGGTAGAGAGGCTAGCTGTCTCATTGGAGCAGGTGTAGAGAGATAGAGAGGCTAGCTGTCTCATTGGAGCAGGTGTAGAGAGGTAGAGAGGCTAGCTGTCTCATTGGAGCAGGTGTAGAGAGGTAGAGAGGCTAGCTGTCTCATTGGAGCAGGTGTAGAGAGGTAGAGAGGCTAGCTGTCTCATTGGAGCAGGTGTAGAGAGGCTAGCTGTCTCATTGGAACAGGTGTAGAGAGGTAGAGAGGCTAGCTGTCTCATTGGAGCAGGTGTCGAGAGGTAGAGAGGCTAGCTGTCTCATTGGAGCAGGTGTAGAGAGGTAGAGAGGCTAGCTGTCTCATTGGAGCAGGTGTAGAGAGGTAGAGAGGCTAGCTGTCTCATTGGAGCAGGTGTCGAGAGGTAGAGAGGCTAGCTGTCTCATTGGAACAGGTGTAGAGAGGTAGAGCGGCTAGCTGTCTCATTGGAGCAGGTGTCGAGAGGTAGAGAGGCTAGCTGTCTCATTGGAGCAGGTGTAGAGAGGTAGAGAGGCTAGCTGTCTCATTGGAGCAGGCGAAGAGAGGTAGAGAGGCTAGCTGTCTCATTGGAGCAGGTGTAGAGAGGTAGAGAGGCTAGCTGTCTCATTGGAGCAGGTGTAGAGAGGTAGAGAGGCTAGCTGTCTCATTGGAGCAGGTGTAGAGAGGTAGAGAGGCTAGCTGTCTCATTGGAGCAGGTGTAGAGAGGCTAGCTGTCTCATTGGAGCAGGTGTAGAGAGGTAGAGAGGCTAGCTGTCTCATTGGAGCAGGTGTAGAGAGGTAGAGAGGCTAGCTGTCTCATTGGAGCAGGTGTAGAGAGGCTAGCTGTCTCATTGGAGCAGGTGTAGAGAGGTAGAGAGGCTAGCTGTCTCATTGGAGCAGGTGTAGAGAGGCTAGCTGTCTCATTGGAGCAGGTGTAGAGAGGTAGAGAGGCTAGCTGTCTCATTGGAGCAGGTGTAGAGAGGTAGAGAGGCTAGCTGTCTCATTGGAGCAGGTGTAGAGAGGCTAGCTGTCTCATTGGAGCAGGTGTAGAGAGGTAGAGAGGCTAGCTGTCTCATTGGAGCAGGTGTAGAGAGGTAGAGAGGCTAGCTGTCTCATTGGAGCAGGTGTAGAGAGGTAGAGAGGCTAGCTGTCTCATTGGAGCAGGTGTAGAGAGGTAGAGAGGCTAGCTGTCTCATTGGAGCAGGTGTAGAGAGGTAGAGAGGCTAGCTGTCTCATTGGAGCAGGTGTAGAGAGGTAGAGAGGCTAGCTGTCTCATTGGAGCAGGTGTAGAGAGGTAGAGAGGCTAGCTGTCTCATTGGAGCAGGTGTAGAGAGATAGAGAGGCTAGCTGTCTCATTGGAGCAGGTGTAGAGAGGTAGAGAGGCTAGCTGTCTCATTGGAGCAGGTGTAGAGAGGTAGAGAGGCTAGCTGTCTCATTGGAGCAGGTGTAGAGAGATAGAGAGGCTAGCTGTCTCATTGGAGCAGGTGTAGAGAGGTAGAGAGGCTAGCTGTCTCATTGGAGCAGGTGTAGAGAGGTAGAGAGGCTAGCTGTCTCATTGGAGCAGGTGTAGAGAGGTAGAGAGGCTAGCTGTCTCATTGGAGCAGGTGTAGAGAGGTAGAGAGGCTAGCTGTCTCATTGGAGCAGGTGTAGAGAGGTAGAGAGGCTAGCTGTCTCATTGGAGCAGGTGTAGAGAGGTAGAGAGGCTAGCTGTCTCATTGGAGCAGGTGTAGAGAGGTAGAGAGGCTAGCTGTCTCATTGGAGCAGGTGTAGAGAGGTAGAGAGGCTAGCTGTCTCATTGGAGCAGGTGTAGAGAGGTAGAGAGGCTAGCTGTCTCATTGGAGCAGGTGTAGAGAGATAGAGAGGCTAGCTGTCTCATTGGAGCAGGTGTAGAGAGGTAGAGAGGCTAGCTGTCTCATTGGAGCAGGTGTAGAGAGGTAGAGAGGCTAGCTGTCTCATTGGAGCAGGTGTAGAGAGGTAGAGAGGCTAGCTGTCTCATTGGAGCAGGTGTAGAGAGATAGAGAGGCTAGCTGTCTCATTGGAGCAGGTGTAGAGAGGTAGAGAGGCTAGCTGTCTCATTGGAGCAGGTGTAGAGAGGTAGAGAGGCTAGCTGTCTCATTGGAGCAGGTGTAGAGAGATAGAGAGGCTAGCTGTCTCATTGGAGCAGGTGTAGAGAGGTAGAGAGGCTAGCTGTCTCATTGGAGCAGGTGTAGAGAGGTAGAGAGGCTAGCTGTCTCATTGGAGCAGGTGTAGAGAGGTAGAGAGGCTAGCTGTCTCATTGGAGCAGGTGTAGAGAGGTAGAGAGGCTAGCTGTCTCATTGGAGCAGGTGTAGAGAGGTAGAGAGGCTAGCTGTCTCATTGGAGCAGGTGTAGAGAGGTAGAGAGGCTAGCTGTCTCATTGGAGCAGGTGTAGAGAGATAGAGAGGCTAGCTGTCTCATTGGAGCAGGTATAGAGAGGTAGAGAGGCTAGCTGTCTCATTGGAGCAGGTGTAGAGAGGTAGAGAGGCTAGCTGTCTCATTGGAGCAGGTGTAGAGAGATAGAGAGGCTAGCTGTCTCATTGGAGCAGGTGTAGAGAGGTAGAGAGGCTAGCTGTCTCATTGGAGCAGGTGTAGAGAGGTAGAGAGGCTAGCTGTCTCATTGGAGCAGGTGTAGAGAGGTAGAGAGGCTAGCTGTCTCATTGGAGCAGGTGTAGAGAGGTAGAGAGGCTAGCTGTCTCATTGGAGCAGGTGTAGAGAGGTAGAGAGGCTAGCTGTCTCATTGGAGCAGGTGTAGAGAGGTAGAGAGGCTAGCTGTCTCATTGGAGCAGGTGTAGAGAGGTAGAGAGGCTAGCTGTCTCATTGGAGCAGGTGTAGAGAGATAGAGAGGCTAGCTGTCTCATTGGAGCAGGTGTAGAGAGGTAGAGAGGCTAGCTGTCTCATTGGAGCAGGTGTAGAGAGGTAGAGAGGCTAGCTGTCTCATTGGAGCAGGTGTAGAGAGATAGAGAGGCTAGCTGTCTCATTGGAGCAGGTGTAGAGAGGTAGAGAGGCTAGCTGTCTCATTGGAGCAGGTGTAGAGAGGTAGAGAGGCTAGCTGTCTCATTGGAGCAGGTGTAGAGAGGTAGAGAGGCTAGCTGTCTCATTGGAGCAGGTGTAGAGAGGTAGAGAGGCTAGCTGTCTCATTGGAGCAGGTGTAGAGAGGTAGAGAGGCTAGCTGTCTCATTGGAGCAGGTGTAGAGAGGTAGAGAGGCTAGCTGTCTCATTGGAGCAGGTGTAGAGAGGTAGAGAGGCTAGCTGTCTCATTGGAGCAGGTGTAGAGAGGTAGAGAGGCTAGCTGTCTCATTGGAGCAGGTGTAGAGAGATAGAGAGGCTAGCTGTCTCATTGGAGCAGGTGTAGAGAGGTAGAGAGGCTAGCTGTCTCATTGGAGCAGGTGTAGAGAGGTAGAGAGGCTAGCTGTCTCATTGGAGCAGGTGTAGAGAGATAGAGAGGCTAGCTGTCTCATTGGAGCAGGTGTAGAGAGGTAGAGAGGCTAGCTGTCTCATTGGAGCAGGTGTAGAGAGGTAGAGAGGCTAGCTGTCTCATTGGAGCAGGTGTAGAGAGGTAGAGAGGCTAGCTGTCTCATTGGAGCAGGTGTAGAGAGGTAGAGAGGCTAGCTGTCTCATTGGAGCAGGTGTAGAGAGGTAGAGAGGCTAGCTGTCTCATTGGAGCAGGTGTAGAGAGGTAGAGAGGCTAGCTGTCTCATTGGAGCAGGTGTAGAGAGGTAGAGAGGCTAGCTGTCTCATTGGAGCAGGTGTAGAGAGGTAGAGAGGCTAGCTGTCTCATTGGAGCAGGTGTAGAGAGATAGAGAGGCTAGCTGTCTCATTGGAGCAGGTGTAGAGAGGTAGAGAGGCTAGCTGTCTCATTGGAGCAGGTGTAGAGAGGTAGAGAGGCTAGCTGTCTCATTGGAGCAGGTGTAGAGAGATAGAGAGGCTAGCTGTCTCATTGGAGCAGGTGTAGAGAGGTAGAGAGGCTAGCTGTCTCATTGGAGCAGGTGTAGAGAGGTAGAGAGGCTAGCTGTCTCATTGGAGCAGGTGTAGAGAGGTAGAGAGGCTAGCTGTCTCATTGGAGCAGGTGTAGAGAGGTAGAGAGGCTAGCTGTCTCATTGGAGCAGGTGTAGAGAGGTAGAGAGGCTAGCTGTCTCATTGGAGCAGGTGTAGAGAGGTAGAGAGGCTAGCTGTCTCATTGGAGCAGGTGTAGAGAGGTAGAGAGGCTAGCTGTCTCATTGGAGCAGGTGTAGAGAGGTAGAGAGGCTAGCTGTCTCATTGGAGCAGGTGTAGAGAGATAGAGAGGCTAGCTGTCTCATTGGAGCAGGTGTAGAGAGGTAGAGAGGCTAGCTGTCTCATTGGAGCAGGTGTAGAGAGGTAGAGAGGCTAGCTGTCTCATTGGAGCAGGTGTAGAGAGATAGAGAGGCTAGCTGTCTCATTGGAGCAGGTGTAGAGAGGTAGAGAGGCTAGCTGTCTCATTGGAGCAGGTGTAGAGAGGTAGAGAGGCTAGCTGTCTCATTGGAGCAGGTGTAGAGAGGTAGAGAGGCTAGCTGTCTCATTGGAGCAGGTGTAGAGAGGTAGAGAGGCTAGCTGTCTCATTGGAGCAGGTGTAGAGAGGTAGAGAGGCTAGCTGTCTCATTGGAGCAGGTGTAGAGAGGTAGAGAGGCTAGCTGTCTCATTGGAGCAGGTGTAGAGAGGTAGAGAGGCTAGCTGTCTCATTGGAGCAGGTGTAGAGAGATAGAGAGGCTAGCTGTCTCATTGGAGCAGGTGTAGAGAGGTAGAGAGGCTAGCTGTCTCATTGGAGCAGGTGTAGAGAGGTAGAGAGGCTAGCTGTCTCATTGGAGCAGGTGTAGAGAGGTAGAGAGGCTAGCTGTCTCATTGGAGCAGGTGTAGAGAGGTAGAGAGGCTAGCTGTCTCATTGGAGCAGGTGTAGAGAGGTAGAGAGGCTAGCTGTCTCATTGGAGCAGGTGTAGAGAGGTAGAGAGGCTAGCTGTCTCATTGGAGCAGGTGTAGAGAGGTAGAGAGGCTAGCTGTCTCATTGGAGCAGGTGTAGAGAGGTAGAGAGGCTAGCTGTCTCATTGGAGCAGGTGTAGAGAGGTAGAGAGGCTAGCTGTCTCATTGGAGCAGGTGTAGAGAGGTAGAGAGGCTAGCTGTCTCATTGGAGCAGGTGTAGAGAGGTAGAGAGGCTAGCTGTCTCATTGGAGCAGGTGTAGAGAGGTAGAGAGGCTAGCTGTCTCATTTTTAGCAGGTGTAGAGAGGTAGAGAGGCTAGCTGTCTCATTGGAGCAGGTGTAGAGAGGTAGAGGCTAGCTGTCTCATTGGAGCAGGTGTAGAGAGGTAGAGAGGCTAGCTGTCTCATTGGAGCAGGTGTAGAGAGGTAGAGAGGCTAGCTGTCTCATTGGAACAGGTGTAGAGAGGTAGAGAGGCTAGCTGTCTCATTGGAGCAGGTGTAGAGAGGTAGAGAGGCTAGCTGTCTCATTGGAGCAGGTGTAGAGAGGTAGAGAGGCTAGCTGTCTCATTGGAGCAGGTGTAGAGAGGTAGAGAGGCTAGCTGTCTCATTGGAGCAGGTGTAGAGAGGTAGAGAGGCTAGCTGTCTCATTGGAGCAGGTGTAGAGAGGTAGAGAGGCTAGCTGTCTCATTGGAGCAGGTGTAGAGAGGTAGAGAGGCTAGCTGTCTCATTGGAGCAGATGTAGAGAGGTAGAGAGGCTAGCTGTCTCATTGGAGCAGGTGTAGAGAGGTAGAGAGGCTAGCTGTCTCATTGGAGCAGGTGTAGAGAGGTAGAGAGGCTAGCTGTCTCATTGGAGCAGGTGTAGAGAGGTAGAGAGGCTAGCTGTCTCATTGGAGCAGGTGTAGAGAGGTAGAGAGGCTAGCTGTCTCATTGGAGCAGGTGTAGAGAGGTAGAGAGGCTAGCTGTCTCATTGGAGCAGGTGTAGAGAGGTAGAGAGGCTAGCTGTCTCATTGGAGCAAGTGTAGAGAGGTAGAGAGGCTAGCTGTCTCATTGGAGCAGGTGTAGAGAGGTAGAGAGGCTAGCTGTCTCATTGGAGCAGGTGTAGAGAGGTAGAGAGGCTAGCTGTCTCATTGGAGCAGGTGTAGAGAGGTAGAGAGGCTAGCTGTCTCATTGGAGCAGGTGTAGAGAGGTAGAGAGGCTAGCTGTCTCATTGGAGCAGGTGTAGAGAGGTAGAGAGGCTAGCTGTCTCATTGGAGCAGGTGTAGAGAGGTAGAGAGGCTAGCTGTCTCATTGGAGCAGGTGTAGAGAGGTAGAGAGGCTAGCTGTCTCATTGGAGCAGGTGTAGAGAGGTAGAGAGGCTAGCTGTCTCATTGGAGCAGGTGTAGAGAGGTAGAGAGGCTAGCTGTCTCATTGGAGCAGGTGTAGAGAGGTAGAGAGGCTAGCTGTCTCATTGGAGCAGGTGTAGAGAGGTAGAGAGGCTAGCTGTCTCATTGGAGCAGGTGTAGAGAGGTAGAGAGGCTAGCTGTCTCATTGGAGCAGGTGTAGAGAGGTAGAGAGGCTAGCTGTCTCATTGGAGCAGGTGTAGAGAGGTAGAGAGGCTAGCTGTCTCATTGGAGCAGGTGTAGAGAGGTAGAGAGGCTAGTTGTCTCATTGGAGCAGGTGTAGAGAGGTAGAGAGGCTAGCTGTCTCATTGGAGCAGGTGTAGAGAGGTAGAGAGGCTAGCTGTCTCATTGGAGCAGGTGTAGAGAGGTAGAGAGGCTAGCTGTCTCATTGGAGCAGGTGTAGAGAGGTAGAGAGGCTAGCTGTCTCATTGGAGCAGGTGTAGAGAGGTAGAGAGGCTAGCTGTCTCATTGGAGCAGGTGTAGAGAGGTAGAGAGGCTAGCTGTCTCATTGGAGCAGGTGTAGAGAGGTAGAGAGGCTAGCTGTCTCATTGGAGCAGGTGTAGAGAGGTAGAGAGGCTAGCTGTCTCATTGGAGCAGGTGTAGAGAGGTAGAGAGGCTAGCTGTCTCATTGGAGCAGGTGTAGAGAGGTAGAGAGGCTAGCTGTCTCATTGGAGCAAGTGTAGAGAGGTAGAGAGGCTAGCTGTCTCATTGGAGCAGGTGTAGAGAGGTAGAGAGGCTAGCTGTCTCATTGGAGCAGGTGTAGAGAGGTAGAGAGGCTAGCTGTCTCATTGGAGCAGGTGTAGAGAGGTAGAGAGGCTAGCTGTCTCATTGGAGCAGGTGTAGAGAGGTAGAGAGGCTAGCTGTCTCATTGGAGCAGGTGTAGAGAGGTAGAGAGGCTAGCTGTCTCATTGGAGCAGGTGTAGAGAGGTAGAGAGGCTAGCTGTCTCATTGGAGCAGGTGTAGAGAGGTAGAGAGGCTAGCTGTCTCATTGGAGCAGGTGTAGAGAGGTAGAGAGGCTAGCTGTCTCATTGGAGCAGGTGTAGAGAGGTAGAGAGGCTAGCTGTCTCATTGGAGCAGGTGTAGAGAGGTAGAGAGGCTAGCTGTCTCATTGGAGCAGGTGTAGAGAGGTAGAGAGGCTAGCTGTCTCATTGGAGCAGGTGTAGAGAGGTAGAGAGGCTAGCTGTCTCATTGGAGCAGGTGTAGAGAGGTAGAGAGGCTAGCTGTCTCATTGGAGCAGGTGTAGAGAGGTAGAGAGGCTAGCTGTCTCATTGGAGCAGGTGTAGAGAGGTAGAGAGGCTAGCTGTCTCATTGGAGCAGGTGTAGAGAGGTAGAGAGGCTAGCTGTCTCATTGGAGCAGGTGTAGAGAGGTAGAGAGGCTAGCTGTCTCATTGGAGCAGGTGTAGAGAGGTAGAGAGGCTAGCTGTCTCATTGGAGCAGGTGTAGAGAGGTAGAGAGGCTAGCTGTCTCATTGGAGCAGGTGTAGAGAGGTAGAGAGGCTAGCTGTCTCATTGGAGCAGGTGTAGAGAGGTAGAGAGGCTAGCTGTCTCATTGGAGCAGGTGTAGAGAGGTAGAGAGGCTAGCTGTCTCATTGGAGCAGGTGTAGAGAGGTAGAGAGGCTAGCTGTCTCATTGGAGCAGGTGTAGAGAGGTAGAGAGGCTAGCTGTCTCATTGGAGCAGGTGTAGAGAGGTAGAGAGGCTAGCTGTCTCATTGGAGCAGGTGTAGAGAGGTAGAGAGGCTAGCTGTCTCATTGGAGCAGGTGTAGAGAGGTAGAGAGGCTAGCTGTCTCATTGGAGCAGGTGTAGAGAGGTAGAGAGGCTAGCTGTCTCATTGGAGCAGGTGTAGAGAGGTAGAGAGGCTAGCTGTCTCATTGGAGCAGGTGTAGAGAGGTAGAGAGGCTAGCTGTCTCATTGGAGCAGGTGTAGAGAGGTAGAGAGGCTAGCTGTCTCATTGGAGCAGGTGTAGAGAGGTAGAGAGGCTAGCTGTCTCATTGGAGCAGGTGTAGAGAGGTAGAGAGGCTAGCTGTCTCATTGGAGCAGGTGTAGAGAGGTAGAGAGGCTAGCTGTCTCATTGGAGCAGGTGTAGAGAGGTAGAGAGGCTAGCTGTCTCATTGGAGCAGGTGTAGAGAGGTAGAGAGGCTAGCTGTCTCATTGGAGCAGGTGTAGAGAGTCTAGATGTTTGTATTCCAACCAAATCTGTACCTGTGGCTGTATTCTAACCATGTGTACCTGTATTCTAACCATGTGTACCTGTATTCTAACCATGTGTACCTGTATTCTAACCATGTGTACCTGTATTCTAACCATGTGTACCTGTATTCTAACCATGTGTACCTGTATTCTAACCATGTGTACCTGTATTCTAACCATGTGTACCTGTATTCTAACCATGTGTACCTGTATTCTAACCATGTGTACCTGTATTCTAACCATGTGTACCTGTATTCTAACCATGTGTACCTGTATTGTAATCATATGTGTACCTGTGGCTGTATTCTAACCATGTGTACCTGTACCTCGCCCCTCCCTGAGTCAGTCCTCGCCCCTCCCTGAGTCTGTCCTCGCCCCCTCCCTGAGTCTGTCCTCGCCCCCTCCCTGAGTCAGTCCTCGCCCCCTCCCTGAGTCAGTCCTCGCCCCTCCCTGAGTCAGTCCTCGCCCCTCCCTGAGTCTGTCCTCGCCCCCTCCCTGAGTCTGTCCTCGCCCCCTCCCTGAGTCAGTCCTCGCCCCCTCCCTGAGTCTGTCCTCGCCCCCTCCCTGAGTCAGTCCTCGCCCCCTCCCTGAGTCAGTCCTCGCCCCCTCCCTGAGTCAGTCCTCGCCCCTCCCTGAGTCAGTCCTCGCTCTCGCCCCTCCCTGAGTCAGTCCTCGCTCTCGCCCCTCCCTGAGTCAGTCTTCGCTCTCGCCCCTCCCTGAGTCAGTCCTCGCTCTCGCCCCTCCCTGAGTCAGTCTTCGCTCTCGCCCCTCCCTGAGTCAGTCCTCGCCCCGTCGCTGAGTCAGTCCTCGCCCCCTCGCTGAGTCAGTCCTCGCCCCTCCCTGAGTAGGAGTGTGAGCGTTCTACCTTGAAAATAAACAGACCAGTAAAATTCCACCACTTGTTAAAGGTTTTATTGTTCTTAATGTCCATCGGTGTTTCTCAGTAAGAAGGCTGCTCCGGGCTGGAGGGGTGCTGCAGTAGACACATTATGGTTCAATCTATATCCAGACCATGACATCTATATCTATATCCAGACCATGACAGAGCAACACATTGACATTATGGGTTTGAGCTGGACACTACGGAATGGTGTGGCCTATTAAGTACATCGGCACTAATGTCATTAAACACTGTCTATGTTAAATATGACTAACTAGGTTAAATCATTGGGATTAAATAGGAATATGCATTTAAAATGATATAACATACAAGATTACAACATACTACTTATCGTATTCATCCTAACCTACATGTCTTCATAGGAGTATTTCCTTCATTTCAGACACTAAGACCTGGATTCCATCAGATCGAGCGGTAACCAGCGGTAACCAGCAGTAAACAGCGTTAAACAGCGGTAACCAGCGGTAACCAGCGGTAACCAGCGGTAACCAGCGGTAACCAGCGGTAAACAGCGGTAAACAGCGTTAACCAGCAGTAAACAGCGGTAACCAGCGGTAACCAGCGGTAACCAGCGGTAACCAGCGGTAAACAGCGGTAAACAGCGTTAACCTGCGGTAAACAGCGGTAACCAGCGTTAACCAGAGGTAACCCGCGGTAACCAGCGGTAACCAGCGTTAACCAGCGGTAACCAGCGTTAAGCAGCGGTAACCAGAGTTAACCAGAGGTAACCAGCATTAACCAGAGGTAACCAGCGGTAACCAGAGGTAACCAGCGTTAACCAGCGGTAACCAGCGGTAACCAGCGGTAAACAGCGGTAACCAGCAGTAAACAGCGTTAACCATTGGTAACCAGCGGTAACCAGAGGTAACCAGCGGTGGCCGACATTAACATAGCAGATGTTGTGGCGGTTTTGGAGGCGTGACTGTGGTGTGAGCTGACATATTGGTGAGCGGCTGCTCATGTGTCCCTTCCTCATTATCCGTAATGCGTTAGAAGTTCAGAACGGCCCGATCGAAATAATGACTCTCAATGTCAAACCATTGATGTTTGGCTTTTGTTTGTTTTCATGTTTGGATGGGAGGATTCACGTCCGTCTAATTCGAGTGTTTGATGTTGTAACGCGGCTGCATGAACTTCTAACACGGCTGAGTGGGATTTGTCGGATTATTGTGGGGTGTGGTTTCATTGTATCCAATGGCAGTGTCCACGATCAGTGGTGTAAAGTACTTGAAGTAAAAATACTTTAAAGTACTACTTAAGTAGTTTTTTCGGGTAGCTGTACTTTACTATTTACATTTTTGACTACATTCCTTAAGAAAATATTGTACATTAGAAAAGATTTGAAAAACAAGAAAATGGTGCCATCTGGTTTGCTTAATATAGGGAATTTGAAATAATTTATACATTTACTTTTAATACTTAAGTATCTTTTAACCAAATACTTTTAGATTTTTACTCAAGTAGTATTTTACTGGGTGACTTTTACTTGAGTCATTTTCTATTAAGGTATCTTTACTTTTACTCAAGTATGAGAGTTGGGTACTTTTCCCACCACTGTCCACGATAAGGTATCCCAACAAGCAGCTTGTGGATTTGACAGCTCCAACGCAGCTATGCGGATGTCAATCTAATTGAATCCAGCCCAAAGTCAGGCCACTACATACAACCTTGTAATAGGCCACAGAAACATCCCTTTTGTTGGGTAACAGGGGCATGATGATGAATCCATATAATGTAGCTGAGCTGATTCAGAGTTTTGAGCACCAAAGAAATTACATGAAAAATGGTAATATTTTAATAAGATACCCATATAAGCAGAAGCACCATGGAGAGCCCTGCGGATCTAAAGAGCACCATTGAGAGCCCTGCAGATCTAAAGAGCACCATTGAGAGCCCTGTGGATCTAAAGAACACCACGGAGAGCCCTGTGGATCTAAAGAGCACCATTGAGAGCCCTGTGGATCTAAAGAACACCATGGAGAGCCCTGCAGATCTAAAGAGCACCATTGAGAGCCCTGTGGATCTAAAGAGCACCATGGAGAGCCCTGCAGATCTAAAGAACACCACGGAGAGCCCTGCAGATCTAAAGAACACCACGGAGAGCCCTGCAGATCTAAAGAGCACCATTGAGAGCCCTGTGGATCTAAAGAACACCATGGAGAGCCCTGCGGATCTAAAGAGCACCATGGAGAGCCCTGTGGATCTAAAGAGCACCACGGAGAGCCCTTCAGATCTAAAGAGCACCGTGGAGAGCCCTGCAGATCTAAAGAGCACCATGTAGAGCCCTGCAGATCTAAAGAGCACCATTGAGAGCCCTGTGGATCTAAAGAGCACCATGGAGAGCCCTGCGGATCTAAAGAGCACCATGGAGAGCCCTGTGGATCTAAAGAGCACCACGGAGAGCCCTGCAGATCTAAAGAGCACCGTGGAGAGCCCTGCAGATCTAAAGAGCACCATGTAGAGCCCTGCAGATCTAAAGAGCACCACGGAGAGCCCTGCAGATCTAAAGAGCACCATGTAGAGCCCTGCAGATCTAAAGAGCACCGTGGAGAGCCCTGCAGATCTAAAGAGCACCATGGAGAGCCCTGCAGATCTAAAGAGCACCGTGGAGAGCCCTGCAGATCTAAAGAGCACCATGGAGAGCCCTTCAGATCTAAAGAGCACCATGGAGAGTCATGTGGATCTAAAGAGCACCATGGACAGCCCTGCAGACTCAGGCCTTGCTCCTCTGATTACTCCCAGTGTAATGAGCACTGTAGACTGAAGAGCACCGTAGAGAGATAGAGAGGGCTGTAGACTGAAGAGCACCGTAGAGAGATAGAGAGGGGTGTAGACTGAAGAGCACCGTAGAGAGATAGAGAGGGCTGTAGACTGAAGAGCACCATGGAGAGATAGAGAGGGCTGTAGACTGAAGAGCACCATGGAGAGATAGAGAGGGCTGTAGAACGAAGAGCACCGTAGAGAGATAGAGAGGGCTGTAGACTGAAGAGCTCCATGGAGAGATAGAGAGGGCTGTAGACTGAAGAGCACCATGGAGAGAGATAGAGAGGGCTGTAGACTGAAGAGCACCATGGAGAGATAGAGAGGGCTGTAGACTGAAGAGCACCATGGAGAGATAGAGAGGGCTGTAGACTGAAGAGCACCATGGAGAGATAGAGAGGGCTGTAGACTGAAGAGCACCATGGAGAGACAGAGAGGGCTGTAGACTGAAGAGCACCATGGAGAGATAGAGAGGGCTGTAGACTGAAGAGCACCATGGAGAGGGCTGTAGACTGAAGAGCACCATGGAGAGATAGAGAGGGCTGTAGAATGAAGAGCTCCATGGAGAGATAGAGAGGGCTGTAGACTGAAGAGCACCATGGAGAGATAGAGAGGGCTGTAGACTGAAGAGCACCATGGAGAGATAGAGAGGGCTGTAGACTAAAGAGCACCGTAGAGAGATAGAGAGGGCTGTAGACTGAAGAGCTCCATGGAGAGATAGAGAGGGCTGTAGACTGAAGAGCACCATGGAAAGATAGAGATGGCTGTAGACTGAAGAGCACCGTAGAGAGATAGAGAGGGCTGTAGACTGAAGAGCACCATGGAGAGATAGAGAGGGCTGTAGACTGAAGAGCACCGTAGAGAGATAGAGAGGGCTGTAGACTGAAGAGCACCATGGAGAGATAGAGAGGGCTGTAGACTGAAGAGCACCATGGAGAGATAGAGAGGGCTGTAGACTGAAGAGCACCATGGAGAGATAGAGAGGGCTGTAGAATGAAGAGCACCATGGAGAGATAGAGGGCTGTAGAATGAAGAGCACCGTAGAGAGATAGAGAGGGCTGTAGAATGAAGAGCACCGTTGAGAGATAGAGAGGGCTGTAGACTGAAGAGCACCGTTGAGAGATAGAGGGCTGTAGACTGAAGAGTACCATGGAGAGATAGAGAGGGCTGTAGACTGAAGAGCACCGTAGAGAGATAGAGAGGGCTGTAGACTGAAGAGTACCATGGAGAGATAGAGAGGGCTGTAGACTGAAGAGCTCCATGGAGAGATAGAGAGGGCTGTAGACTGAAGAGCACCATGGAGAGATAGAGAGGGCTGTAGAATGAAGAGCACCGTTGAGAGATAGAGAGGGCTGTAGACTGAAGAGTACCATGGAGAGATAGAGAGGGCTGTAGACTGAAGAGCACCATGGAGAGATAGAGAGGGCTGTAAACTGAAGAGCACCGTAGAGAGATAGAGAGGGCTGTAGACTGAAGAGCTCCATGGAGAGATAGAGAGGGCTGTAGACTGAAGAGCACCATGGAGAGATAGAGAGGGCTGTAGACTGAAGAGTACCATGGAGAGATAGAGAGGGCTGTAAACTGAAGAGCACCGTAGAGAGATAGAGAGGGCTGTAGACTGAAGAGCTCCATGGAGAGATAGAGAGGGCTGTAGACTGAAGAGTACCATGGAGAGATAGAGGGCTGTAGACTGAAGAGCTCCATGGAGAGATAGAGAGGGCTGTAGAATGAAGAGCACCGTAGAGAGATAGAGAGGGCTGTAGAATGAAGAGCACCGTTGAGAGATAGAGGGCTGTAGACTGAAGAGCTCCATGGAGAGATAGAGAGGGCTGTAGAATGAAGAGCACCGTAGAGAGATAGAGAGAGCTGTAGACTGAAGAGCTCCATGGAGAGATCTGTAGACTGAGGCCATGTAGTGTAGAAAAGCCCTGGCTCCGTTTGCTCTAAGTGTAAATGATGATCCATTCACTTTAGCTTGTTTTCCTCATGGTGCAACACATCCCTGTTGTTGTACTGCTGTTGTAGGCTAACTACGGCATATTATAACTGTCATGTGACTAGGCACTCGAGATGACGTCCACCGCTTTCCAAATGAGCTGAAACTGTGAAGGAACGATTGATCTCCATGTAGCTTTTGAGCTGCGTCCAACATTTTGAAACTCTCTGTATCTCACACATTCACTCAAACGGTCTCTCTTTGGTAGTGCAGTGAGGAGCAGGTTAGAGGGTCCAGCCCAGTCCGATGATTGTGGCCAGCAGGTAGCACATCCCTATGGTACAGGTCATTAGCATCATGGGGAAGCCTAGCCTGAAAACAACAAGAAACACAACAACACATCGTCAACATACTGTACAATGAATGACAAACAACGACTAGCAGACCTTAACTAGAGTGACTAGCAGACCTTATCTAGTGACTAGCAGACCTGATCTAGAGCGACTAGCAGACCTGATCTAGAGCGACTAGAAGACCTGATCTAGAGTGACTAGCAGACCTGATCTAGAGCGACGAACAGACCTGATCTAGAGCGACTAGCAGACCTGATCTAGAGCGACTAGCAGACCTGATCTAGAGCGACTAGCAGACCTGATCTGGAGCGACTAGCAGACCTGATCTAGAGCGACTAGCAGACCTGATCTAGAGCGACTAGCAGACCTGATCTAGGGCGACTAGCAGACCTGATCTAGAGCGACTAGCAGACCTGATCTAGAGCGACTAGCAGACCTGATCTAGAGCGACTAGCAGACCTGATCTAGAGCGACTAGCAGACCTGATCTAGAGCGACCAGCAGACCTGATCTAGAGCGACCAGCAGACCTGATCTAGAGCGGCCAGCAGACCTGATCTAGAGCGACCAGCAGACCTGATCTAGAGCGACTAGCAGACCTGATCTAGAGCGACTAGCAGACCTGATCTAGAGCGACTAGCAGACCTTAACTAGAGAGACTAGCAGACCTGATCTAGAGTGACTAGCAGACCTTATCTAGAGCGACCAGCAGACCTGATCTAGAGCGACTAGCAGACCTTATCTAGAGCGACCAGCAGACCTGATCTAGAGCGGCCAGCAGACCTGATCTAGAGCGACTAGCAGACCTGATCTAGAGCGGCCAGCAGACCTGATCTAGAGCGGCCAGCAGACCTTACCTAGAGTGACTAGCAGACCTTACCTAGAGTGACTAGCAGACCTTATCTAGAGCGACTAGCAGACCTGATCTAGAGAACCATTCTGGGTCTTTATAGAGTGCAGCACCATTCTGGGTCTTTATAGAGTGTAGCACCATTCTGGGACTTTATAGAGTGTAGCACCATTCTGGGTCTTTATAGAGTGTAGCACCATTCTGGGACTTTATAGAGTGTAGCACCATTCTGGGTCTTTATAGAGTGCAGCACCATTCTGGGTCTTTATAGAGTGTAGCACCATTCTGGGTCTTTATAGAGTGTAGCACCATTCTGGGTCTTTATAGAGTGTAGCACCATTCTGGGACTTTATAGAGTGTAGCACCATTCTGGGTCTTTATAGAGTGTAGCACCATTCTGAGTCTTTATAGAGTGCAGCACCATTCTGGGTCTTTATTGTGAATTTATAGTGTAGCACCAGAGCCTTACACATTTGCTGCCAAATACACTGAGTGGACAAAACATTATGAACATAGACTGACCAGGTGAATCCAGACAAAAGCTGTGATCCCTTATTGAATCGACTTGTTAAATCCACTTCAATCAGTGTAGATGAAGGGGAGGAGACACGGTTAAAGAAGGATTTTTAAGCCTTGAGACAATTGAGATGTGGATTGTGTAATGTGAGCCATTCAGAGGGTGAATGGGCAAAAAAAAATATTTATAGTGCATTCCGAAAATATTTAGACCCCTTCACTTTTTCAAAATGTTGTTACGTTACAGCCTTATTTCGAAAATTGGTTAAAAAAAAACATTTGGCCTCAATCTACAGACAATACCCCATAATGACAAAGCAAAAACAGGTTTTTAGAAATGTTTGCAAATGTATACAAAAATAAAATAATGAAATATCACATTTACATAAGTATTCAGACCCATTACGCAGTACTTTGTTGAAACACCTTTGGCTGCGATTACAGCTGCGAGTTCTTGGGCATGACGACGCTACCAGCTTGGCACACCTGTATTTTGGGAGTTTCTCCCAATCTTCTCTGCAGATCCTCTCAAACTCTTTTCCGGTCTCTGCAAAGATGTTCGATCGGGTTCAAGTCCGGGCTCTGATGGGATGGCTGACATTTTACATTTTCCTAACCAACTATTTTGTTTGTTTTTTCGGGTTGTTTGTTACTTTTTGTTTTGTTTTTTTGTAGATAATGTTGCTGCTACCGTGTCTTATGACCGAAAATAACTTCTGGACATACTCATCTTGAACTGGAAGAATAGTTTTTCCTTAATGAGTCCGACGTGAAGGATATACTGCTTTCTTGAGATTGGGCCCAAATCCCCGTCATTTGCGTGAAGAAAAGACGGAGGAAAAGGGGGCGGAGGTCGGGCTGCCTTCTGAGAATTGGTAGGCGAGTGAGTAAACCCCCACTGCCGTTCGTTCTATTGGCCAACGTGCAATCATTGGAAAATAAAATGGATGACCTACGATCAAGACTATACTACCAACGGGACATTAAAAACTGTAATATTTTAGGTTTCACCATGTCTTGGCTGAACGACGACACAGATAATATAGAACTGGCGGGATTTTCCATGCACCGGCAGGACAGAGAAGCTATGTCTGGTAAGACGAGGGGGTGTGTGTCTATTTGTCAATAACAGCTGGTTTGCGATGTCTAATATTAAAGAAGTCTCGAGGTTTTACTCGCCTGAGGTAGAGTACCTTGTGATAAGCTGTAGACCACACTATCTACCAAGTGAGTTCTCATCTATATTCTTCGTAGCTGTCTATTTACCACCAAAAACTGATGCTGGCACTAAGACCACACTCAACCAGCTGTATAAGGCCATAAGTAAACAAGAAAACGCTTTACCTAATTTCTACCAGCATGTCACAAAAAAAAATTATACTTGAGACCACCTTTTTTTCCCCACACTCAGAGATGACCATAATTCTATCCTCCTGATTCCTGATTCCTGCGTACAAGCAAAAACTAAAGCAGGAAGTACCAGTGACTCGCTCAATACGGAAGTGGTCAGATGACGTGGATGCTACGCTACAGGACTGTTTTGCTAGCACAGACTGGAATATGTTCCCGGGACTCATCACATGGCATTGAGAATGCACTGTACGTGCCTTTGAACGGGGTATGGTAGTAGGTGCCAGGCGCACTGGTTTGTGTCAAGAACTGCAATGCTGCTGGGTTTTTTCACGCTCAACAGTTTCCCGTGTCTATCAACAATTGTTCACCACCCAAAGGACATCCAACCAACATTACACAACTGTGGGAAGCATTGGAGTCAACATGGCACCAGCATCCCTGTGGAAGACTTTCGACACCTTGTAGAGACCATCTTCAGAAGAATGTTCTGAGGTTGTTCTGAGGGCAAAAGTTTAGTATACAGTACTCAGTGCATACTTGGCACCCTGGTACTTTTCTTAAATAATTCCCTATTTATTCTCAAATAAGTTGAAATGTAATAAGACAAAGATGACAAAGCCTCCAACACTCTACACAGCAAATTGGATGTAGTCTATCACAGTGCCATCCATTTTGTCACCAAAGCCCCATATACTACCCACCACTGCGACCTGTATGCTCTCATTGGCTGGACCTCGCTTCATTTTCGTCGCCAAACCCACTGCCTCCAGGTCATCTATAAGTCTTTGCTAGGTAAAGCCCTGCCTTATCTCAGCTCACTGGTCACCATAGCAGCACCCACCGGTAGCACGCGCTCCAGCAGGAATATTTCACTGATCACCCCCAAAGCCAATTCCTCTTTGGCCGCCTTTCCTTCCAGTTCTCTGCTGCCAATGACTGGAACAAATTGCAAAAATCACTGAAGCTGGAGACTCATATCTCCCTCACTAACTTTAAGCATCAGCTGTCAGAGCAGCTCACAGATCACTGCACCTGTACACAGCCCATCTGTAAATAGCCCATCCAACTACCTCATCCCCATATTGTTATTTATTTTTCTCCTTTTCACCCCAGTATCTCTACTTGCACATTCATCTTCTGCACATCTATCACTCCAGTGTTTAATTGCTAAATTGTAATTATTTCGCAACCATAGCCTATTTATTGCCTTACCTCCCTTATCTCACCTCATTTGCACACATTGTATAAATATTTTTCTATTGTGTGATTGACTGTACGTTTGTTTATCCCATGTGTATCTCTGTGTTGTTTGTGTCACACTGCTTTGCTTTATCTTGGTCAGGTCGCAATTGTAAATGATAACTTATTCTCAACTGGCCTATTTGGTTAAATAAAGGTGAAATATATATATTTTTTAAATGTAGTTTTGGTCACATGCTTTGTTCTTACAGTTCCATGGGAAAACATACCAGGCTATACGCACAGCCAGGCTATACGCACAGCCAGGCTATACACCCAGCCAGGCTATACACCCAGCCAGGCTATACGCACAGCCAGGCTATACACCCAGACAGGCTATACACCCAGCCAGACAGGCTATACCTGCAGCCAGGCTATACCTGCAGCCAGGCTATACGCACAGCCAGGCTATACACCCAGCCAGACTATACGCACAGCCAGGCTATACACCCAGCCAGACAGGCTATACACCCAGCCAGACAGGCTATACACCCAGACAGGCTATACACCCAGCCAGGCTATACCTGCAGCCAGGCTATACACCCAGCCAGGCTATACACCCAGCCAGACAGGCTATACACCCAGACAGGCTATACACCCAGCCAGGCTATACCTGCAGCCAGGCTATACACCCAGCCAGGCTATACACCCAGCCAGACAGGCTATACACCCAGACAGGCTATACCTGCAGCCAGGCTATACCTGCAGCCAGGCTATACACCCAGCCAGGCTATACACCCAGCCAGACAGGCTATACCTGCAGCCAGGCTATACCTGCAGCCAGGCTATACACCCAGCCAGGCTATACCTGCAGCCAGGCTATACATTCAGCCAGGCCTATACGCACAGCCAGGCTATACCTGCAGCCAGGCTATACCTGCAGCCAGGCTATACCTGCAGCCAGGCTATACGCACAGCCAGGCTATACCTGCAGCCAGGCTATACGCACAGCCAGGCTATACCTGCAGCCAGGCTATACCTGCAGCCAGGCTATACCTGCAGCCAGGCTATACATTCAGCCAGGCTATACGCACAGCCAGGCTATACCTGCAGCCAGGCTATACGCACAGCCAGGCTATACATTCAGCCAGACTATACATTCAGCCAGGCTATACCTGCAGCCAGGCTATACGCACAGCCAGGCTATACCTGCAGCCAGGCTATACGCACAGCCAGGCTATACGCACAGCCAGGCTATACATTCAGCCAGGCTATACATTCAGCCAGGCTATACCTGCAGCCAGGCTATACACTCAGCCAGGCTATACACCCAGCCAGGCTATACACCCAGCCAGGCTATACGCACAGCCAGGCTATACATTCAGCCAGGCTATACATTCAGCCAGGCTATACCTGCAGCCAGGCTATACATTCAGCCAGGCTATACACCCAGACAGGCTATACACCCAGACAGGCTATACACTCAGCCAGGCTATACACTCAGCCAGGCTATACACTAGGCTATACACTCAGCCAGGCTATACATTCAGCCAGGCTATACACTCAGCCAGGCTATACACTCAGCCAGGCTATACACTCAGCCAGGCTATACACTAGGCTATACATTCAGCCAGGCTATACACTCAGCCAGGCTATACACTCAGCCAGGCTATACACTCAGCCAGGCTATACACTCAGCCAGGCTATACATTCAGCCAGGCTATACACTCAGCCAGGCTATACACTCAGCCAGGCTATACACTCAGCCAGGCTATACACTCAGCCAGGCTATACACTCAGCCAGGCTATACACTCAGCCAGGCTATACACTCAGCCAGGCACGCAATAACTAACACACATTTTTGCTTTGATTGTTCATTGATTTTTCAGATGGATAATGATCCTGGCTGTCTAGAAGAACTGTGTGCTACAATCATGATGTCAAATGGCACAATGGCAGGTCATTTACTGGAGGAGGAGGTGGAGGAGGAGGAGCAGGAGGAGGAGGCATGGTTGAGGCAGCATCCCAAATGGCACCCTATTCCCTATATAGTGCACTACTTTAGACCAGGGTGATTTCGTCTCTCTGGGCCCTAGTCAAATGTAGTGCACTATATAGGGAGAAATTTGGGATGCTGGTGTTTGGAGTGTCAAGCAGGAATCACTGTCACCCTCTTCTGTGGGACAACTTGTTACTGCTAAATATGTAGGAGAATGACAGTACAGAGTGGCAGAATGACAGAATTACCCTACCAGGTTAACTGTAAGGGTTAGGGTGGGTCTACACCAGGGCTATTCAACTCTGACCCTACCAGGTTAACTGTAAGGGTGGGTCTACACCAGGGCTATTCAACTCTGACCCTACCAGGTTAACTGTAAGGGTTAGGGTGGGTCTACACCAGGGGTTTTCAACTGCTGCTTTTCTGTTCTACCTGATAATTAATTGCACACACCTGGTGTCCCAGTTCTAAATCAGTGCTTGTTTAGAGTGCAACAATGAACAAACGCAGTGGAACTGATATTGTAGGTACGGAGTTCAGTTTGAAGGTCCTATGGACACATGGCGGCTTGGTGGGCCAGATTGAGCCACCACAGCAACAATGTGTTGCCTGTTGCCACAAGGACAGGGCAACCAGTGAAGAACAAACAACATTGTAAATACAACCTACACTGCATGACCAAAATGTGGACACCTGCTCGACGAACATCTCATTCCGAAATAATGGGCATTAAAATATGGAGTTGGTCCCCCTTTGCTGCTATAACAGCCTTTACTCTTCTGGGAAGTCATTAATATGGAGTTGGTCCCCCCCTTTGCTGCTATAACAGCCTCCACTCTTCAGGGAAGTCATTAATATGGAGTTGGTTCCCCTCCTTCGCTGCTATAACAGCCTTTACTCTTCTGGGAAGTCATTAATATGGAGTTGGTCCCCCCCTTTGCTGCTATAATAGCCTCTACTCTTCTGGGAAGTCATTAATATGGAGTTGGTCCCCCCCTTTGCTGCTATAATAGCGTCTACTCTTCTGGGAAGTCATTAATATGGAGTTGGTCCCCCTTTGCTGCTATAACAGCCTCTACTCTTCTGGGAAGACGTTCCACTAAATGTTCGAACATTGCTGCGGGGACTTGCTTCCATTCAGTCACAAG
>NC_092101.1:55475658-55495658 GCF_045679555.1 Salvelinus alpinus
ATTGTGGTAAGCTAATATAATTCTATATTGTGTTTTCGCTGTAAAACACTTTAAAAAAATCGGAAATATTGGCTGGATTCACAAGATGTTTATCTTTCATTTGCTGTACACCATGTATTTTTCATAAATGTTTTATGATGAGTATTTATGTATTTCATGTTGCTCTCTGTAATTATTCTGGCTGCTTTGGTGCTATTTTTGATGGTGGCTGCAATGTAAATCTATGATTTATACCTCAAATATGCACATTTTCTAACAAAACATAAATGCATTGTATAACATGTTATAAGACTGTCATCTGATGAAGTTGTTCAAGGTTAGTGATTAATTTTATCTCTATTTTGTCGGTTTTGTGAAAGCTACCTATGCGGTGGAAACATGGTGAAAATATGCGGTTGTGTGTTTGGCTATTGTGGTTAGCTAATAGAAATACATATTGTGTTTTCGCTGTAAAACATTTTAAAAATCGGAAATGATGGCTGGATTCACAAGATGTTTATCTTTCATTTGCTGTATTGAACTTGTGATTTCATGAAAATTATATTATATGATATCCCTGTCCCGTTAGGCTAGGCTATGCTAGTCAGCTTTTTTGATAAGGAGGATCCCGGATCCGGGAGGGTGATGAAGGACTCAGGACCCACAGCACTGTTGTCCTGTCTGTATGCCTGTCTGTCCTTTCTGTCTGTTACACTTTCTGATGAGTAGACATTACAACTAAACACAGCTGTCAAAGTTATACTAGTATGTGTCAGTAGCGTGTGTCTGTAGCCGGTGTCTGTAACATGTGCCAGTAGCGTGTGCCAGTAGCATGTGTCTGTAGCTTGTGTCAGTAGCATGTGTCTGTAGTATGTGTCAGTAACATATGTCTGTAGTCAGTGTCTGTAGCATGTGTCAGTGGCTGGTGTCTGTAGCATGTGTCTGAAGCATGTGTCTGTAGCTTGTGTCCGTAACATGTGTCCGTAGCGTGTGTATGTAGCATGTGTCTGAAGCATGTGTCTGTAGCATGTGTCTGTAGCTTGTGTCTGTGACATGTCTGTAGCATGTGTCTGAAGCATGTGTCTGTAGCTTGTGTCTGTGACATGTCTGTAGCATGTGTCTGAAGCATGTGTCTGTAGCTTGTGTCCGTAGCGTGTGTCCGTAGCGTGCGTATGTAGCATGTGTCTGTAGCATGTGTCTGTAGCATGTGTCTGTAGCTTGTGTTATGGTATATGGTATAGAACTAAAGCGTCATTGTGAGTTTTATGTGATCATACTGTTAGAAAAAGTCTACATTTATAATGACAAGCTACTGTACCAAGCTGTCACTACCCAGCAAACTGCGAACATTCACAGAACATTAGCTAAGATTCCCATGAAGTTATATTTAAGGTTGTATCTAACATGTTTTTGATTTTTATGTTTTAAATGAAATATGCTTGGAATGTTCTAACATCTGTAACCACAGAACATTCCCCAGACGTTCTCATTACGTTTCCAGGTAATGTTAATGACACAACGTACCAGTAATGTTTTTACACCATACATAATGTGCGGGCAACAAAAGTGGTTCTGAGAAAACATTACAGGAACGTTCTGCTAACGTTGATGGAGATGTTATTAAAACACCCATAACAACAAGCAGGGAAGATTCCCACAATGCTCTCAGAAAGATATAGAGTTGACGTTATGACATGATTTGTTCCAATAACGTCCCCTAACGTTCCAATAACGTTCCCTAACTTTCCAATAACGTTCCCTAACGTTCCAGTAACGTTCCCTAAACATTGTTCATCAATCATGTCTGGATTCAATTAAAGCTAGAATCCTTAATTGAAACCATTACAAAGCGGTCACCATGCCTGTATTTTGGTTTAAAAGCTGAGGGATGGGGCTGAAGAAATGTAACCACTGTCTAATTCATAGCGCTATGGATGCAAGGACTGACCTTTCATGATAAAATATATTATAGTTTTCAACATGTTTTAAACATGTTTAGAGGCTAAATAGTGTTTGTATACGTTTACATTGTTTACAAACATTGAAGTAAAACAAGCTTCTATTTTGGGTTCTGATGGGGTACAGCAGTTGAAATAAGATCATGAGGCATTTATAAGTTACATTCTTCAAGAATCAATGGGTATGTATATATATAATGAATTTATAAGTCAAAAAATGGATGTAGCGAATACTGATTCCAGGTTTAAATTGGTTCTGAGAAAACATTACTGGAATGTTCCACACGTGACTGGAACGTTCCACACAGGACTGGAGATGTCAGCTGAGACACCTACCTAGGCATAGGATCTTTATTTGACCAGTTTCTCACAGCAGGAAAAGAACCGTGCCGCATCATGAAATATGCATTACTACGTGGGTTATAATAAGTGGACATTTTGTATGGGTTGATACATTTTTCATTAGGACCAATCAATTCTGTCGTTTTAAAAGTGGAAATTACAAGCCTTTTTAAACCTTGAATACACAGCAAGTTCATTTCCTGCATAATACATGCAGGATGGTGCCTAACCTGGTCTGTCAGAGGACTCATCATAAAAACACAGGTAATTTCCTAGAGACAGGAAGAGACTAAACTCTCATAACAATATAGGTCGAGGTCACCTTTAGACAGGTGCGTCACTTTCTGCTGATTCTGAGCTTTTACCCAGGATGCACAGCAGGACAGGACAAAGGCCACAGAAGAAAGTGCTTACGCAATGACACAGCCAGGAGGAGGAGAGGAGGGATGCAATTCTCCTGTCTGAATCATTGTGTAAGCTCTATTTCCTGTGGTCTATCTCCTATCTGAATTATTGTGTAAGCTCTATTTCCTGTGGTCTCTCTCCTGTCTGAATCATTGTGCAAGCTCTATTTCCTGTGCTCTCTCCTGTCTGAATTATTGTGTAAGCTCTATTTCCTGTGGTCTCTCTCCTGTCTGTATCATTGTGTAAGCTCTATTTCCTGTGGCCTCTCTCCTGTCTGTATCATTGTGTAAGCCCTATTTCCTGTAGCCTCCTGTCTGTATCATTGTGTAAGCCCTATTTCCTGTGGCCTCTCTCCTGTCTGTGGCAATTTGCCACAAGCAGAGGCCTTATTGGTACCAAGATGTATTGACCAAGCTGCTGTGTAAACAGACAGACAGACAGACCTCTCACAGGAGAGGCAGTTTTGGAAGTGCCACATATTTAGAAATACATGGCTCTGTGTCACAAACTCCCAGAGTCAATCTACTATCAATTATATCAACTATCAACGAGGCAATCTACTATCAATTGGATCGACTATCAACGAGACAATCTGCTATCAATTGTATCAACGAGACAATCTACTGTCAATTATGTCAACTATCAATGAGACAATCTACTATCAATTATATCAACTATCAACGAGACAATCTACATATGGGGGGCTGGAAAGCCTTGTTAGAGCTAGATAGGGTAAATTAGGCTTTGTGGTGCTCATATGGATTTGTCTTTATCAACTTCAGACCTGTCTACGTGTAACTTAAGACGTCGTTTTTGTGTTTAATATGATCACAGAGAGTGTGAGGTTTTACAGAGGAGCACCAACCTGAAGAACTCCATGAAGGAGAAGCCGTAGCCATGTTGTTCAGCGATGCCTGCACACACCACATTGGCCGACGCGCCAATCAACGTTCCGTTTCCTACGGACACAACAAAGAGTTAACAGTGAAATGTTCAATACATAGTATACAAACGGTCGTATTGTTTACTCTACTGTGAAACACAGTCTTGTTTTCTGTTCCACTGGTTAACCCGTGGATTACTCAAATCGATGGCGCCAACTAAAGGGACTTTTTGGGATATAAAGAAGGATTTTATCGAACAAAACGACACTACGTGTTATAGCTGGGACCCTTTGGATGACAAATCAGAGGAAGATTTTCAAAAAGTAAGTGAATATTTAATCATTATATGTGAATTTATGAAACCTGTGCCTTTTGGAAAAATATTTTGTGGGGCGCCGTCCTCAAACAAATCGCATGGCTTGTTTTCGCTGTAACAGCTACTGCAAATCGGACAGTGCAGTTAAAGTAACAAGAATGTAGGCTTTCAGCCGATATAAGACACAGATGTACATAAATGTTTAAAATCCATAATATTTATGATTATTTATTTGAATTGCACGCCCTCCAGCTTCACAGGAAGTTGTCGCGCTAGCGGGACCCCTAGCCCTAAGTTAACTGTTTTAAATTGTCACAAGTTTAAACATTTGATTTAAAAAGTTGTGAACGTGACAGTCTCACTTCATCTGTAATCAAAAACAGACTTGACTAATTCAACATTTGTGAACCACAGTATTTGATACAAACAAATGTTGTGATTGATTTCAGGTGAACACATCAGGTACATTCTGCTATTCTGATTGTAAAGGAAGAGTTTCATTTATTTTTCATTATACAATTTGGTAAATTGACATGAATGAAAAACACATCTTGTGAAAGATCGATCTATTACCATGACATGGGCTGGTGAAAAGACAGACATGATTTTGTTTGAAATATTTTATTTTATTTTAGAGAGACAAATAATCAAATGATATAATATTATATCCACCCCAAACAACAGAACAGAAATAGAAATAGTATCCCAATTGGGTTTTAAAGAGTTACATAAATATTAAAATAATCAATTTGTTTCAACTATATTGTGCAAATATCACATTTATTGTATCCAGAGGGTGAACAAAGCAATGTGTGTTTTATTATTACGGTTAAATGCGGTGGTTCCCGCTTTCAGTTATTATCGACTGCTGCCATCTATCCATGATATTTGGTTTGGATATGTTTTAATTGTCACAGTGGGAACAACATCCCCTATACACTTCCCGATGAACTCAGTGTATACATCAATGTTTTTCTCAGAGGCAACCCGGAGGAACATATCATGTCTATTGTCTCTGTTCTCTCTCCGTGTCTATTGTCTCTGTTCTCTCTCCGTGTCTATTGTCTCTGTTCTCTCTCCCTGTCTATTGTCTCTGTTCTCTCTCCGTGTCTATTGTCTCTGTTCTCTCTCCGTGTCTATTGTCTCTGTTCTCTCTCTCTGTCTATTGTCCGCGTGATCAAAATAATCTTGAAAGCATGGATTCCGTTTTTCAGACCAGCGTTGAATAGACTTTAGCATGGGTACTTCCTGTTTGAGTTTCTGCCTATAGGAATGGAGGAATGGAGGAGGAGAATGGGATTGTGATCTGATTTGCTGAAGGGAGGGTGGAGGAGGGCCTTGTAGCCATCCCAGAAGAAAAAGTAAGAATGGTTAAGAGTTTTTTGAAGCGTGGGTACTACAGGCAATTTGGTGATAGAACATTGGTAACATTTTGCAATGTTAAAGTCCTTAGCTACAATAAATGGGGCCTTAAGATTTGCAGTTTCCAGTTTGCACAAAGTCCAGTGTAGTTCCTTGAGAGCCGTCTTGAAGGGGGAATATACATACACAGCTGTGACTATAACCGAAGAGAATTCTCTTGGGAGGTACGGTTGGCATTTAATTGTGAGGTTTTCCAGGTTTGGTGAACAAAAGGACTTGAGTTTCTGTACGTTACCACAATCACACCATAAGTAGATAATCATGAAAAATACGCCTTTCTTCTTCCCAGAGAGTTCTTTATTCCTGTCTGTGCAATGAACTGAGAACCCAGCTGGCTGTATGGACGGGGACTGTATATCCAGAGAGAGCCATGATTCCATGAGTATGTTACAGTCCCTGATGTCTCTCTGGAAGCAAATCCTCGCCCTGAGCTCGTCTACTTTATTGTCCAGAGACTGAACATTAGCGAGTAATATACTCAGGAGCGGTGGACGGTGTCCTCCTGAGTCAGACTAAAAGTCCACTCCGAATACCTCTTGACCGCCGGCGGTGTCTTGGAGCAGCCCTTAAATTGCCTTGGTAAATACCAACAAAGGATCCAATTCAGGAAAGTAGTATTTCTGGTCGAAATGCTGGTGAGTTATCGCCGCTCTGATATCCCAAAGTTATTTCCGTCTGTATGTAATAACGCAAAGGAACATTCTGGGCTAATAATGTAAGAAATAACACAAAATAAAATAAAAGTTGCTCAGGAGCTAGAAACAGAGTTACCTTTGTTATCTTTGGAGGGCTCAGAGTCTTTTCTGCCAGACATCAATCAAAATGGCTCCTCACTTCTTCCCAGTGGAACATGAATATCAGTTATATCTCGTTTTAAAGCCCTTTTGCCTATCTGGTCTGCAATTTCATTCCTTTCCACACCTGAATGGGCTGGGACCCAGCAGAATCTCACTACTACACCCAGTAGGTCAATCCTATTAGATTTGCCATTCGACAATCTGAGCACTACTACAATTCTGACAGGTTGAGTGTCCTCCACCCACTGGAGGGCAACTACTAATCGCCAACAGTTCAACTGAGTATACTGACAGTTCATCTGTTATTCTTCTACATACACAACATGACCAAAAGTATGTGGACACCTGCTCGTCCATAATCTCATTCCAAAATCATGGGCATTAACATGGTTTTGGTCCCCCCTTTACTGCTAAAAAGCCTCCACTATTCTGGGAAGACTTTCCACTAGATGTTAGAACATTGCTGCGTGGACTTGCTTCTATTCAGCCACAAGAGCATTAGTGAGGTTGGGGACTGATGTTGGGAGATTAGGCCTAGCTCACAGTCAGCATTTGAATTAATCTCAAAGGTGTTCGATGGGGTTGAGGTCAGGGCTCTGTGCATGCCAGTCAAGTTCTTGCACATCGATCTCAACAAACCATTTCTGTATGGACCTTGCTTTGTCCATGAGGGCATTGTCATGTTGAAACAGGAAAAGGCCTTCCTCAAACTGTTGCCACAAAGTTGGAATGTCGTCTAGAATGTCATTGTAGTGAAGGGAAAGGGGGATACCTAGTCAGTTGCACAACTGAATGCGTCTTCTGCATTTAAGGGGGTGACTTAATCGACATCCACGTCTTCGGCGCCCGGGAAACAGTGGATTAACTTAACTGCCTTGCTCAGGGGCAGAATTACATATTTTTACCTTGTCAGCTCTGGGATTCGATCCAGCAAACATTCAGTTACTATGCTGTAGCCCGAACCATGAGAAACAGCTCCAGACAATTATTCCTCATCCACCAAACTTTACAGTTGGCACTATGCATTCGGTAACGTTGTCCAGGCATACGCCAAACCCAGATTCATCCGCCGGACTGCCAGATGGTGAAGCGTGATTCATCACTCTATAGAACGCATTTCCACTGCTCCAGAGTCCAATGGCGGCGAGCTTTACACCACTCCAGCCGACGCTTGGCATTGCGCATGTTGATCTTAGGTATGTGTGCGGCTGCTCGGCCATGGAAACCCATTTCATGAAGTTCCAGACTAACAGTTCTTGTACTGACGTTGCTTCCAGAGGCAGTTTGGATCTCGTAGTGAGTGTTGCAACCGAGGACAGACTATTAGCTATGCGCTTCAGCATTCGGTGGTCCCATTCTGTGAGCTTGCGTGGCCTACCACTTTCAAGGCTGCACCGTTGTTGCTCCTAGACATTTCCACATCACAATAACAGCAGTTATAGTTTACCTGGGCAGCTCTAGCTGGGCAGAGATTTAGCAAACTGACTTGTTGGAAAGGTGGCATCCTATGACAGTACCACGTTAAAATTCACTGAGCTCTTCAGTAAGGCCATTTGCTGTCAATGTTTGTCTTTGGAGATTGAATGGATGTTTGCTCTATTTTATACAACTGTCAGCAACGGGTGACACAAATAGCTGAATCTACTAATTCGAAGAGGTGTCCGCACGCACGCACGCACGCACGCACGCACGCACGCACGCACGCACGCACGCACGCACGCACGCACGCACACACACACACACACACACACACACACACGCACACACACACACACACACACACACACACACACACACACACACACACACACACACACACACACACACACACACACACACACACACACACACACACACACACACACACACACACACACACACACACACACACACACACACACACACACACACACACACACACACACACACACACACACACACACACACACACACACACACACACACACACACACACACACACACACACACACACACACACACACACACACACACACACACACACACACACACACACACACACACACACACACACACACACACACACACACACACACACACACACACACACACACACACACACACACACACACACACACACACATCAAATTCAGGAATGTAAACACCAGCTCCACTATCTGGATCCCAGACAGGCTCCCATGGCCAGTGCAAAGATGAGGGGTTTAATAGGCAGGTTGGCGTCTGTCTGTAACTCACCTCCCAGACAGGCTCCCATGGCCAGTGCAAAGATGAGGGGTTTGATAGGCAGGTTGACGTCTGCATCTTGACTCAGGTTGATGAGAACAGGGATCTGGAGAAAAACAAACAGGAAGTCAGGAAGTATAGAAACAACCAATCATACAGGAGTTGGTTGGTCACATGATCTGGAGAAAAACAAACAGGGAAGTCAGGCAGTATAGAAACAACCAATCATACAGGAGTTGGTTGGTCACATGATCTGGAGAAAAACAAACAGGGAAGTCAGGCAGTATAGAAACAACCAATCATACAGGAGTTGGTTGGTCACATGATCTGGAGAAAAACAAACAGGGAAGTCAGGCAGTATAGAAACAACCAATCATACAGGAGTTGGTTGGTCACATGATCTGGAGAACGACCCAACGGGAGGTCAGGAAGTATAGAAACAACCAATCATGCAGGAGTTGGATGGTCACATGATCTGGAGAAAGACACAAAGGGAGGTCAGGAAGTATAGAATCAACCAATCATACAGGAGTTGGATGGTCACATGATCTGGAGAAAGACACAAAGGGAGGTCAGGAAGTATAGAATCAACCAATCATGCAGGAGTTGGATGGTCACATGATCTGGAGAAAAACAAACAGGGAGGTCAGGAAGTATAGAATCAACCAATCATACAGGACTGGTCATGGAATTTGTACTGAATGTATTTAAACTCTGTTGTGTTTTTTGGCAGCTACCCACAGAATATTGTTCAGTCCAGAGGCACGGCAGATCCTTGTTGCTTAAAGCTTATGTTTGAAATGCTTGGTGAGAGCAAATGGAGTTTGAGCTGTATTTGAACATGTCTTAAAAATGAAGATGGACACCTGCCTGCTGGGCTGCTTTAGCCTGGGTACCAGTCTTCTTAGCTGACATTTTCACTCCTTGCCAATCCTGTCATTTGCCAAAGAATTACCTTTTTTTCAATCTTCAAATATGAAAATAATACTATTAATGACCTTGAGGAGATCAGAGTAGTTGATCCTGATCTAAAAAACCCTCATTGCTATCCTCCAATCACAAAGGTTATGCAAATATTGATGGTAAGTGGTTGCCATTGCAGAGAGCTCTAAATATTCGTTTTTTTGGGTGTTTTTTGTTACATTTTGTAAATTATTTTTGAGGGGGAATGACTGCTCTAGGCGTTAATCACTTACAGCCCTTCGGAAAGTATTTAGACCCCTTAACTTTTTCAAAATGTTGTTACGTTACAGCCTTATTCTAAAATGTATTCAATTGTTTTTTTTCTTCATCAATCTACACACAATAGCCCATAATGACAAAACAAAAACAGGTTATTAATTTTTGCTAATTTATTAAAAATAAAACACTGAAAAATCAAATTTACATAAGTATTCAGACCCTTTACAGAGTACTTTGTTGAAGCACTTTAGTCAGTGATTACAGCATCGAGTCTTCTTGGGTATGATGCTACAAGCTTGGCATACCTGGCATACCTGTATTTCTCTGCAGATCCCCTCAAGCTCTGTCAGGTTGGATGGGGAGCGTTGCTGCACAGCTATTTTCAGGTCTATCCAGAGATGTTCGATCTGGTTCAAGTCCGGGCTATGGCTGGCCCACTCAAGGACATTCAGAGACGTGTCCCGAAGTCACTCCTGCGTTGTCTTGGCGTTGTCCTGTTGGAAAGTGAACCTTTGCCTCAGTCTGAGGTCCTGAGCGGTCTGGAGCAGGTTTTCATCAAGGATCTCTCTGTACTTTGCTCCGTTCACCTTTGCCTCGATCCTGACTAGTTTCCCAGTCGCTGAACAACATCCCTACAGCCACCACCATGCTTCACCTTAGGGATGGTGCCTGGTTTCCTCCAGACGTGACGCTTGGCATTCAGGCTAAAGAGTTCAAATTTGGGTTACATCAGACCAGACAATCTTGTTTCTCATGGTCTGACAGTCCTTTAGGTGACTTTTGGCAAACTCAGATCTCCACAGAGGAACTCTAGAGGTCTGTCAGAGTTATCATTGGGTTCTTGGTCACCTCCCTGACCAAGGCCCTTCTCCCCCGATTGCTCAGTTTGGCCGGAAGGCCAACTCTATCCAGCTTGCTGAGTAGAATGTTGGAGGCTATTTTGTAAATGACATCGCCGAAGTCGAGGATCGGTAGGTTAGTCAGTTTTACGAGGGTATGTTTGGCAGCGTGAGTGAAGGAGGCTTTGTTGCGAAATAGGAAGCCGACTCTAGATTTCATTTTGGATTGGAGATGCTTAATATGAGTCTGGAAGGAGAGTTTACAGTCTAACCAGACACCTAGGTATTTGTAGTTGTCCACATATTCTAAGTCAGAACCGTCCAGAGTAGTGATGCTAGTCGGGCGGGCGGGTGCAGACAGCGATCGGTTGAAGAGCATGCATTTAGTTTTACTAGCGTTTAAGAGCAGTTGGAGGCCACGGAAGGAGAGTTGTATGGCATTGAAGCTCGTCTGGAGGTTTGTTAACACAGTGTCCAAATAAGGGCCAGATGTGTACAGGATGGTGTCGTCTGCGTAGAGATGGATCAGAGAATCACCAGCAGCAAGAGCGACATCCTTGATAGATACAGAGAAAAGAGTCGGCCCGAGAATTGAACCCTGTGGTACGCCCATAGAGACTGCCAGAGGTCCGGACAAGTCCAGAGACTGAGATGGCCATTGCAAAGTGTTGATTTTGTGGTCAATTAACCATTTCTTTGTGAATTTTGATGTGTCCTTGGGGTTATTGTCTTGCTGGAAGTTTCACCAAGTTTCAGCCTCCTGGCAGAGTCAACAGGTTTTTGGCTAAAATGTCCAGGTATACTTGGTGAAGTTCATGATGCCGTAAGTAACACCTTAGAGTCACTGTGTCAATCTAAGTTACGTAACAAAAAAAATCCCGAGCAAAATCCATCAGTTAAAGCTAGAGATGTTTTTTTATTGAATGGGTCTCAATCCACCGCATGCGGTGACCTCCACGTGACCTCTCCGGTGAAAGGTGGCAGAGCTAATGAGATGTTGGATCTGACCGTTAGACGTCCCGAAAAATGGTCTTCTCACGTAAACGTCTGTAGCGTCTCAACAGTTTGACCCACAAACTATGATGACCACTCTATGGAAGGGGGAGACTCTCACGAACATGACGATGTTATCCCACAAGCGTCACGGGACTCATTTGAAGGTAACCAGCAACGTGTCCAATGCATTTCTATGGGCTTTAGAAGTGAAGGCTAAAATATAATTTTTTTAAATCATTAAATATCAATTAGCTAAATGATCCATAGTATGACCATTTTAAAACAATTCCATTGTCAGTTTATATGTAATTTCACGAGCCAATGCTAACTAGTGTTAGCGCAATGACTGGAAGTCTACAGGAACGCTAGTTAGCAAATTTCGCTAACCAAGTTAGCAATTTCCTTCAAACTGAACGCAGAGACAACGGCATCAGGACTAGTGGAAGAAAAAAAGGCTGATAATATTAAAGATCCACCACCATATTTTATAGTAGGGACTAGGTATTTCTGCATAATGAAAATGAATCAGACAATGAGGAAAGCCCTGAATGAACCAGACATTGTAGAGTTTTTGGATGACAGTGATGCGGAAGAAGCGGAGATCAACAGTGTTGTTGTCACAGAAGAAGTTGAAATCAGTGGAATGCCCGGTGGAAATAGAGTTTGAGAAGGAGATGGAGACGATTCTGACGATTGATTACAAACGTGGAGGGAGTCAAAAAGAGAACACAGAAGTCTGTTGTTTTAAACACCTGTCACCGGATTACATCTTCAAACTAAACCAACCATGACGTGAAGCATTAATCCATGTTAGAGTCTAGCTACCTTTTCTAATTTTGTCAGAAAGTTGTTTTCATTGCAAGTTAAAGCGTATTCATACGACATCATTTCACGCATGGTGGCTAGCTATGACAATCCATTTATATTGCTACTGTATGGGTTGGGATTATGGTTTATTGTTTGGCTAGCTAGCTACAAGTCTAAACAAAAGACTCCACATCGCCAGATGATAACATGAACCATCAAGTTGTTGTTTCTGGGGTTGATTACGGCCATCTATTGTATTTCATGAACATGTGTACTTGTCTAGACAATAGAGACCCATCCACTAAGATAGATGTGTCTGAGGGGTGGTTATAGCCTCTCTTTGACATGACCCATCAATTTAGACAAGTGTGTCTGGGTAAGCCTCATCTAATAATGATAAAATATTTGAATCTTGAATTTGTCTTTAAGCATCAGTAGAACACGCCTGTCTCTCCTCCACCAGTCATACAAGGAGAATGGTCTAATGCCTCCCATCAGAAAGACCTGTAGAACACACCTGACTCTCCTTAAGAGGGTGTGAACGATGCTGAATGGGTGGGACTAAGGCTTAAGAGGGTGTGAACGATGCAGAATGGGTGGGACTAAGGCTTAAGAGGGTGTAAACGATGCTGAATGGGTGGGACTAAGGCTTAAGAGGGTGTGAACGATGCAGAATGGGTGGGACTAAGGCTTAAGAGGGTGTGAACGATGCAGAATGGGTGGGACTAAGGCTTAAGAGGGTGTAAACGATGCTGAATGGGTGGGACTAAGGCTTAAGAGGGTGTGAACGATGCAGAATGGGTGGGACTAAGGCTTAAGAGGGTGTAAACGATGCTGAATGGGTGGGACTAAGGCTTAAGAGGGTGTGAACGATGCTGAATGGGTGGGACTAAGGCTTAAGAGGGTGTGAACGATGCAGAATGGGTGGGACTAAGGCTTAAGAGCTTGTGAAAGATGCTGAATGGGTGGGACTAAGGCTTAAGAGGGTGTGAACGATGCTGAATGGGTGGGACTAAGGCTTAAGAGGGTGTGAACGATGCTGAATGGGTGGGACTAAGGCTTAAGAGGGTGTGAACGATGCAGAATGGGTGGGACTAAGGTTTAAGAGGGTGTGAACGATGCAGAATGGGTGGGACTAAGGCTTAAGAGGGTGTAAACAATGCTGAATGGGTGGGACTAAGGCTTAAGAGGGTGTGAACGATGCTGAATGGGTGGGACTAAGGCTTAAGAGGGTGTGAACGATGCTGAATGGGTGGGACTAAGGCTTAAGAGGGTGTGAACGATGCTGAATGGGTGGGACTAAGGCTTAAGAGGGTGTGAACGATGCTGAATGGGTGGGACTAAGGCTTAAGAGGGTGTGAACGATGCTGAATGGGTGGGGCTAAGGCTTAAGAGGGTGTGAACGATGCTGAATGGGTGGGACTAAGGCTTAAGAGGGTGTGAACGATGCTGAATGGGTGTGATGAAAGAAGTGTAAAAACTTAACCAAAACTTTTCAAGGGCCATTTCTCAAAAGTGGGGTTATACATTTATCAACTTTCAAAGCAGCATTCCTTTCCTATTGTTCCTCAACTGCAGTGTATGACAGACCGTTCTGAAGCTGTCTGTCTGTACTTCTATCCAATGTCTAAAACACCATTTCAATTGTTGGAACAGAAGACCGAAAAGAGATGGAGGTTAGATATGCATTGTTCTTTAAAAGGCCAAACCCACCGCTGGTGTGGGCATTGCCAAAGACCTCTATTTTCATGTCATATGACTATAGCACCGGCTCCAATACAAGTGCCAACGCCATTAAGCAAACTCCAGGCACGCCCACCAGCGGTCCATGGCTAGCCATTCAGAGTATACATTTACATTTTACATTTTTAGTCATTTAGCAGACGCTCTTGTCCAGAGCGACTTACAGTAGAGTGCATACATTTTATTACATTTTTTTTTTTTTTTACATACTGAGACAAGGATATCCCTACCGGCCAAACCCTCCCTACCAGCCAAACCCTCCCTAACCCGGACGACGCTATGCCAATTGTGCGTCGCCCCACGGATCTCCCGGTTGCGGCCGGCTGCGACAGAGCCTGGGCGCGAACCCAGCCCAGCCTGGGCGCGAACCCAGAGACTCTGGTGGCGCAGGTAGCACTGCGATGCAGTGCCCTAGACCACTGCGCCACCCGGGAGATTATGTCTTTCAGAGTATAGATTAGGTCTTTCAGTATAGATTACGTCATTCAGAGTATAGATTCCAATAAATATATTCTCTAGAATTGTCCAATTTCTTTGTAAATGTGCCTGTGCAAATGTGTGTGTGTGTGCATGTGTGAGTGTGTGTGGCTGCATGTGAGAGTATGGAAGCGTGTCATGCACTCTGTTCCCTGTGTGCCTCCCCTCCCAGCGGCAGACAGTGTGACAGGCAGTGTGTCAGACAGTGTGTCAGACAGTGTGTCAGGCAGTGTGACAGGCAGTGTGTCAGACAGTGTGTCAGACAGTGTGTCAGACAGTGTGTGTGTCAGACAGTGTGTCAGACAGTGTGACAGGCAGTGTGACAGGCAGTGTGTCAGACAGTGTGACAGGCAGTGTGACAGGCAGTGTGTCAGACAGTGTGACAGACAGTGTGACAGACAGTGTGACAGGCAGTGTGTCAGACAGTGTGACAGGCAGTGTGACAGGCAGTGTGTCAGACAGTGTGACAGGCAGTGTGTCAGACAATGTGTCAGACAGTGTGACAGGCAGTGTGTCAGATAATGTGTCAGACAGTGTGTCAGACAATGTGTCAGACAATGTGTCAGACAGTGTGTCAGGCAGTGTGCAGACTCTTACCATGGTGGCGGTGAAGGGGATGTTGTCGATGAGGGAGGAGGCCAGAGCTGAGACCCACATGACCAGGATGATGGCCATGGCTAAACGATGCTCTTCTGGAACGGCCTGGTGAGGAGATAACGAGAGACAGACACCTCAGACACCTCAGGCTCAGCCACTGGGTTGACACACCTGCATAACACACACACACACCTGCATAAGGCACACACACCTGCATAACACACACACCTGCATAACACACACACCTGCATAACACACACAGTGAGCTTCAAAAGTATTGGGAGTGTGACCATTTTGTTATTTTGTTTGGGGCGGCAGGTATCCTAGTGGTTAGAGCGTTGGACTAGTAACCGAAAGGTTGCAAAACCGAATCCCTGAGCTGACAAGGTAAAAAATCTGTCGTTCTGCCGCTGAACAAGGCAACTAACCCACTGTTCCTAGACCATCATTGAAAATACTGACTTGCCTAGTTAAATAAAGGTCAAATTAAATAAATAGTTTTGGCTCTATTTGAAATGATACACCATGACAGACTGTGAGCTTAATTTGAGGGTATTTTCATCCATATCTGTTGAACCGTTTAGAAATTACAGCACTTTATGTACATAGTCCCTCCATATTGTGGGACCAAATATACTGGGAGAAATCCCTTTGTATGTGTATTAAAGTAGTAAAAAGTTTAGTATTTGGTCCCATATTTTGAAGAAATGTGCTCTGGTCTGATGAAACAAAAATAGAACTGTTTGCTCATAATGATCATTGTTATGTTTGGAGGAAAAAGGGGGAGGCTTGCAAGCCGAAGAACACCATCCCAACCGTGAAGCACAGGGGTGGCAGCATCATGTTGTGGGGGTGCTTTGCTACAGGAGGGACTGGTGCACTTCACAAAATAGATGGCATCACGAGGGAAGAAAATGATGTGGATATATTGAAGCAACATCTCAAGACATCAGTCAGGAAGTTAAAGCTTGGTCGCAAATGGGTCTTCCAAATGGACAATGTCCCCAAGCATACTTCCAAAGTTGTGTCAAAATGGCTTAAGGACAACAAAGTCAAGGTATTGGAGTGGCCATCACAAAGCCCTAACCTCAATCCCATAGAAAATTTGTGGGCAGAATTGAAAAAGAGTGTGCGAGCAAGGAGGCCTACAAACCTGACTCAGTTACACCAGTTCTGTCAGGAGGAATGAGCCAAAATTCACCGAAATTATTGTGGGAAGCTTGTGGAAAGCTACCTGAAATGTTTGACTCAAGTTAATCAATTTAAAAGGCAATGCTACCAAATACTAATTGAGTGTATGTAAACTTCTGACCCACTAGGAATGTGATGAAATAAATAGAACCTGAAATAAATCATTCTCTCTACTATTATTCTGACATTTCACATTCTTAAAATAAAGTGGTGATCCTAACTGACCCTAAAACAGGGAATTTTAACTAAGATTAAATGTCAGGAATTGTGAAAAAAATTAGTTTAAATGTTTTTGGCTAAGGTGTATGTAAACTTCTGACTTCAGCTGTAGAAATGTCTTAAATGGTCAGAAAGCTTAAATTCTTGTTAATCTAACTGCAGTGTCCAATTTACAGGGACAAAATACCATGCTATTGTTTGAGGATATTGCACAACAACAAAAAATGTATCCCGGGATTTGGTTTGATACATTCACCTCTGAAGGTAAATAATGTACTTACATTCAGTCATCTTGCTCTGATTTGTCATCCTAAGGGTTCCAGACATAAAATATAGTGTAGTTTTGTTTGAAAAAATATGTTATACTCAAATGTAGGAACTGGGTGATACAAACCCCACTGCTGTCTCTGGCTCCACACCAACCCCACCCGGCCATCTAGATGTGTGAAATTTAGTACCTTTTATGTAGGTAAGCTAACGATCCATCATGTATGACATTCCTGGGAGTGTGTAAACTAAACAAAAAAAAATTACCATAGCATTTTTGTATGTTCTCTATATTTATGTACTTAAAAATTTATAAATTGACCAATTCAGCGCATTTGGGCAAACTCCTGGCAAACTTGATGCAAAATATTGTGCTTTGAGGTAATTCTTCACCAGATCAGTCAAACTTTGCACACATCTTGTGAACAACATCTAAACTACACCAAGGATCCTAAATTAATGGCCTTTCAATTGCATTTCAAAGATGATGCTTTTTTTGGGGGGGGCACACTATTTTTAGTTTGTTTCTTTTACCAGATCTAATGTGTCCGACAGTAATTTCATATTTCCACAAACTTCAAAGTGTTTCCTTTCAAATGGTATCAATAATATGCATATCCTTGCTTCAGGTCCTGAGCTACAGGCAGTTAGATTTGTGTCATTTTATGCGGAAATTTAAAAAAAGGGTCCGATCCTTAAAATATATACACAGGTTAGTTAATATACAGTACCAGTCAAAAGTTTGGACACACATACTCATTCCAGGGTTTTTCTTTATTTTTACTATTTTGTACATTGCAGAATAATAGTGAAGACAACAAAACTATGAAATAACACTTGGAATCATGTAGTAACCAAATAAGTGTTAAACAAATCAACATATATTTTAGATTCTTCAAAGTAGCCACCCTCTGCCTTGATGACAGCTCTGCACACTCTTGGTATTCTCTCAATTAGCTTCATGAGCGAGTCACCTGGAATGCACTTCAGGGTGTGCCTTGGTAAAGTTAATTTGTGGAATTTCTTTCCTTCTTAATGGATTTGAGACAATCAGTTGTGTTGTGACAGGGTACCGTAGGGGTGGTATACAGAAGATAGCCCTATTTGGTTAAAAAAAACAAGTCCATATTATGGCAAGAACAGCTCAAATAAGCAAAGAGAAACGATAGTCCATGATTACTTTAAGAGATGAAGGTCAGTCAATCCGGAAAATGTCAAGAACTCTGAACGTTTCTTCAAGTGCAGTCGCAAATACCATCAAGCGCTCTGATGAAACTGTCTCTAAGGACTGAAGATTCAGAGTGACCTCTGCTGCAGAGGATAAGTTCATTAGAGTTACCAGCCTCAGAAATTGCAGCCCAAATAAATGCTTCAGAGTTCAAGTAACAGACACATCTCAACTCAACTGTTCAGAGGAGACTGTGAGAATCAGGCTTTCATGGTTGAATTGATGCAAAGAAATCACTACTAAAAGACACCAATAAGAAGAAGAGACTTGCTTGGGACAAGAAACACGAGCCGTGGATATTAGACCAGTGGAAATCTGTCCTTAGGTCTGTGGAGTCCAAATTTGAGATTTTTGGTTCTAACCAGCGTGTCTTTGTGAGACACAGAGTAGGTGAACGGATGATCTCTGTGTGATTCCCATCGTGAAGCACGGAGGAGGAGGTGTGATGGTGTGGGGGGGCTCTGCTGGTGACACTGTCTGTGATTTATTTAGAATTCAAGGCACACTTAAACAGCATGGATACCACCACATTCTGCAGCGATACACCATCCCATTTGGTTTGCGCTTAATGGGACTTTTCGTTTGTTTTTCAACAGGACAATGACCCAACGCTTATAAGAAATCCCGCTATGCCCTCAGACGAACCATCAAACAAGCAAAGCGTCAATACAGGATTAAGATTGAATCCTACTACACTGGCTCTGATGCTCGTTGAATGTGGCAGGGCTTGAAAACTATTATGGACTACAAAGGGAAACCCAGACGTGAGCTGCCCATTGAAGCGAGCCTACCAGACGAGCTAAATGCCTTTTATGCTCGCTTCGAGGGAAGCAACACTGAAGCATGCACGAGAGCACCAAGACTGTGTGATAACGCTCTCGGTAGCCGATGTGAACAAAACCTTTAAACAGGTCAACATTCACAAACCCGCAGGGCCAGACGGATTACCAGGAAGTGTACTCAAAGCATGCATGGACCAACTGTCAAGTGTCGTCACTGAAAATATTTGGGTCCCCAGATCCTCAAAAGGTTCTACATCTGCGCCATCGAGAGCATCCTGACCGGTTGCATCACCGCCTGGTATGGCAACTGCTCGGCATCTGACCATTAGGCACTACAGAGGGTAGTGCGAACTGCCCAGTACATCACTGGGGCCAAGCTTCCTGCCATCCAGGACCTATATACTAGGTGGTGTCAGAGGAAAGCCCATAAAATTGTCAGAGACTCAAGTCACCCAAGTCATAGAATGTTTTCTCTGCTACCGCGTGGCAAGCCGTACCGGAGCGCTAAGTGTAGGACCAAAAGGCTCCTCAACAGCTTCTACCCCCAAGCCATGAGAATGCTGAACTATTCATAAAAATCGCCACCGGACAATTTACATTGACACCCCCTCTTTTGTACGCTGCTGCTACTCGCTGTTTGTTTGTTACCTATGCATAGTCACTTCACCCCCACCTACAAGTACAGATTACCTCAACTAGCCTGTACCCCTGCACACTGACTCAGTACCGGTGCCCCCTGTGTATAGCCTCATTATTCTTATTGTGTTACTTTTTATTTTAGTCTACTTGGTAAATATTTTCTTCTTCTTGAACTGCACTGCTGGTTAAGGGCTTATAAGTAAGCATTTCACGGTAAAGTCTATACTTGTTCTATTTGGCGCATGTGGCAAATAAAGTTTGATTTGATAAGGGCTTTTTAACCAAGAAGGAGAGTGCTACATAAGGTGACCTGGCCTCCACAATCACCCGATCTCAACCCAATTGAGATGGTTTGGGATGAGTTGGACCGCAGAGTGAAGAAAGGGCTCAACATATGTGGGAACTCTTTCAAGACTGTTGGAGAAGCATTCCAGGTGAAGCTGGTTGAGAGAATGCCAAGAGTGTGCAAAGTTGTCATCAAGGCAAAGGGTGGCTACTTTGAAGAAGCTAAAGTCTAAAATGTATTTTGATTTGTTTAACACTTTTTTGGTTACTACATGATTCCATATGTGTTATTTCATAGTGTAATGTCTTCACTATTATTCTACAATTTAGAAAATAGAAAACAAAAGAAAAACCCTTGAATGAGTAGGTGTCCAAACTTGACTGGGACTGTATATACACACAGGCCGCAGCCCCCCAGCGTG
>NC_092101.1:55498158-55505059 GCF_045679555.1 Salvelinus alpinus
ACACACACACACACACACACACACACACACACACACACACACACACACACACACACACACACACAAGAACGCAGACACACACAAATGGACGCACACGTACAAACACAGTACGATTAAGGGCTGTGTTTTGGGGTGAGATTGGGCCCTTTAAAAAAACAAAGGATTAAAACAAGGAAACAGACAAACAGCAAACATAGCAGTCAATCTACTTCTACTGTCTCTCCCCCTCTCCTCTCCTCTCCTCTCCTCTCCTCTCCCTTCCCTCTCGTCCCCCTCCTACTGTATGGCTTTAGATAACATTAGAATTCATTCACACATTCTTTATATCCTCACTAAAAATAGCTCAGCGTTCTCTGTGAACATCCCAGTGCCATGGTTACGTGTGTGTCTGTGTGAACCACACCTCCATGAGAACAAACAGAGCAGCGAAGAAGAGCAGCGTGGCCCACTCCACTCTGTGCAGAATGATCTCAAAGTCCTGGATGTCAGCCAGCACTAGCAGCCACAGGGCCCCGAAGATAGCTATCCAACCTGGGGGAGAGAGAGGAGAGAGAGGACCCTGTTAGAACCACACTACTACAGCTAGCCCCACAGAGCCCTGAGGATATCTATCCAACCTGGGGGACAGAGAGGAGAGAGAGGACCCTGTTAGAACCACACTACTACAGCTAGCCCCATAGAGCCCTGAGGATATCTATCCAACCTGGGGGACAGAGAGGAGAGAGAGGACCCTGTTAGAACCACACTACTACAGCTAGCCCCACAGAGCCCTGAGGATATCTATCCAACCTGGGGGACAGAGAGGAGAGAGAGGACCCTGTTAGAACCACACTACTACAGCTAGCCCCACAGAGCCCAGAGGATATCTATCCAACCTGGGGGGAGAGAGAGGAGAGAGAGGACCCTGTTAGAACCACACTACTACAGCTAGCCCCACAGAGCCCTGAGGATATCTATCCAACCTGGGGGACAGAGAGGAGAGAGAGGACCCTGTTAGAACCACACTACTACAGCTAGCCCCACAGAGCCCAGAGGATATCTATCCAACCTGGGGGGAGAGAGAGGACCCTGTTAGAACCACACTACTACAGCTAGCCCCACAGAGCCCAGAGGATATCTATCCAACCTGGTGGGAGAGAGAGGACCCTGTTAGAACCACACTACTACAGCTAGCCCCACAGAGCCCAGAGGATATCTATCCAACCTGGGGGACAGAGAGGAGAGAGAGGACCCTGTTAGAACCACACTACTACAGCTAGCCCCACAGAGCCCAGAGGATATCTATCCAACCTGGGGGGAGAGAGAGGAGAGAGAGGACCCTGTTAGAACCACACTACTACAGCTAGCCCCACAGAGCCCAGAGGATATCTATCCAACCTGGTGGGAGAGAGAGGACCCTGTTAGAACCACACTACTACAGCTAGCCCCACAGAGCCCAGAGGATATCTATCCAACCTGGGGGAGAGAGAGGAGAGAGAGGACCCTGTTAGAACCACACTACTACAGCTAGCCCCACAGAGCCCAGAGGATATCTATCCAACCTGGGGGACAGAGAGGAGAGAGAGGACCCTGTTAGAACCACACTACTACAGCTAGCCCCACAGAGCCCAGAGGATATCTATCCAACCTGGGGGAGAGAGAGGAGAGAGAGGACCCTGTTAGAACCACACTACTACAGCTAGCCCCACAGAGCCCTGAGGATATCTATCCAACCTGGTGGGAGAGAGAGGAGAGAGAGGACCCTGAGATCAGGCTAAAGCCAGCCTGCTTGACCAACACTGTGACACAATCCAGCCATGCCACTGCAACCCCACTGCGTTTAGTGCACGAGCAAAAACCACAAGGAAGCTTTAAGGTTTTGAGTCCAGAAGTGCAAGAAATTAAGCTGAGTAATGGTAGAATTTAGTTTAAACATAAAGTGAGTTAACAAACCCATAAGACATACGGTGTAAGAGTACGAGACAGAATTAAAACCGTGTTAATCAGGAACAGTTCCATCAAGCCTCTGCTCAGTTTAATCTCACCGTACGTGTTGTGGGGTTTTTCACTCAAGTCCAGCCTGCGTCCCAAATGACACACTATGGGCCCTGGTCAGAAGTATTCCAGCCTGCGTCCCAAATGACACACTATGGGCCCTGGTCAGAAGTAGTCCAGCCTGCGTCCCAAATGACACACTATGGGCCCTGGTCAGAAGTGGTCCAGTTTACGTCCCAAATGACACACTATGGGCCCTGGTCAGAAGTGGTCCAGTTTACGTCCCAAATGACACACTATGGGCCCTGGTCAGAAGTATTCCAGCCTGCGTCCCAAATGACACACTATGGGCCCTGGTCAGAAGTGGTCCAGTTTACGTCCCAAATGACACACTATGGACCCTGGTCAGAAGTATTCCAGCCTGCGTCCCAAATGACACGCTATGGGCCCTGGTCAGAAGTGGTCCAGTTTACATCCCAAATGACACACTATGGACCCTGGTCAGAAGTGGTTGACTATATAAGGAACTGCCATTCGGGGGAACACCCTTTCTCTCTCTAACTAACCCATATTATAGAATCTGTCGTAATCTAACAATACATTACACCTGTCTGTTACCCTTTATGTATTCCAGTGTGCCATAGACAGACTGACTGACTGGCTTTGAGGAAACAGAACGATGTTTACAGCTTCCACCGAGGATTTCAAACGTCAAAATAGATGTTTGTACCTATAGAAACGTTACATAGACTGTGGCATTTTGGACTAACGGCACAATCACAGGAGTTTACTATCTATTAACATTCCTAGGTCTTTGGCCGTTTGTCCCTTGTAGGTCAGGGTGATAGATCGGGGAATCTGGGCAGCCATTTTAAAGGCTGACACGAAGAGAGACTTCTCTGAGGACAATCAAACAAGGTGACTCACCACAAAGATAAACTGAGTGTGTGTATGTGTGTGTGTCTGTGTGTGCGTGTGTGTGTGTACGTGCATGCATTTGTGTGAGAGAGGCAGCCAGAAGAATTGATTCCCATCAAAGCGTGCTCTGCCTTATTGTCCAATAATCCGACTGAGTTGAGTGTAACCAGGCTGATGGATAATGTTTCTGGTCAGGCTCGGTGGGTTCATTACCAAAGTATCCCACTCTACCACATATCTCAACCACAGCATTAAGGTAATCCTCAGAATTAAACCTCGTCTTTGGGAGGAAGGCGAGAGAGAGGTAGAAAGAGAGAGAGAGCGAGGGAGAGAGAGAGAGAGAGAGAGAGACAGAGAGAGGTAGAAAGAGAGAGTGAGAGCGAGGGAGAGAGAGAGAGAGTGAGAGCGAGGGAGAGAGAGAGAGAGAGAGAGACAGAGAGAGGTAGAAAGAGAGAGTGAGAGCGAGGGAGAGAGAGAGGTAGAAAGAGAGAGTGAGAGCGAGGGAGAGAGAGAGACAGAGAGAGGTAGAAAGAGAGAGTGAGAGCGAGGGAGAGAGAGAGAGAGAGACAGAGAGAGGTAGAAAGAGAGAGTGAGAGCGAGGGAGAGAGAGAGACAGAGAGAGGTAGAAAGAGAGAGTGAGAGCGAGGGAGAGAGAGAGAGAGAGGTAGAAAGAGAGAGTGAGAGCGAGGGAGAGAGAGAGACAGAGAGAGGTAGAAAGAGAGAGTGAGAGCGAGGGAGAGAGAGACAGAGAGAGGTAGAAAGAGAGAGTGAGAGCGAGGGAGAGAGAGAGAGAGAGAGAGAGACAGAGAGAGGTAGAAAGAGAGAGTGAGAGCGAGGGAGAGAGAGAGAGAGTGAGAGCGAGGGAGAGAGAGAGAGAGAGAGAGACAGAGAGAGGTAGAAAGAGAGAGTGAGAGCGAGGGAGAGAGAGAGGTAGAAAGAGAGAGTGAGAGCGAGGGAGAGAGAGAGACAGAGAGAGGTAGAAAGAGAGAGTGAGAGCGAGTGAGAGCGAGGGAGAGAGAGAGAGAGAGACAGAGAGAGGTAGAAAGAGAGAGTGAGAGCGAGTGAGAGCGAGGGAGAGAGAGAGAGAGAGACAGAGAGAGGTAGAAAGAGAGAGTGAGAGCGAGGGAGAGAGAGAGACAGAGAGAGGTAGAAAGAGAGAGTGAGAGCGAGGGAGAGAGAGAGAGAGAGGTAGAAAGAGAGAGTGAGAGCGAGGGAGAGAGAGAGACAGAGAGAGGTAGAAAGAGAGAGTGAGAGCGAGGGAGAGAGAGAGACAGAGAGAGGTAGAAAGAGAGAGTGAGAGCGAGGGAGAGAGAGACAGAGAGAGGTAGAAAGAGAGAGTGAGAGCGAGGGAGAGAGAGAGAGAGACAGAGAGAGGTAGAAAGAGAGAGTGAGAGCGAGGGAGAGAGAGAGGTAGAAAGAGAGAGTGAGAGCGAGGGAGAGAGGGAGAGAGAGAGACAGAGAGAGGTAGAAAGAGAGAGTGAGAGCGAGGGAGAGAGGGAGAGAGAGAGACAGAGAGAGGTAGAAAGAGAGAGTGAGAGCAAGGGAGAGAGAGAGAAAGAGACAGAGAGAGGTAGAAAGAGAGAGTGAGAGCAAGGGAGAGAGAGAGAAAGAGACAGAGAGAGGTAGAAAGAGAGAGTGAGAGCGAGGGAGAGAGTATGCTGCATCCACTTCAAGATATACTGTATTTGATTAAACAGGTGAGCTCTGGTAATTGCCTCTGGGAAATCATTTCACTGCTGATGAAAGCTGGGGGAGGGAGAGGGAGAGGCGATGGAGTGAGGAGAGGGGAGCGAGGGAGAGAGAACGAGAGAGAGAGGGAGAAGGGGAGAGTGGAGCGAGGAAGAGGGGATGGAGTGAGGAGAGAGGAGCGAGGGAGAGATAGAGGGAGATGGGATGGAGTGAGGGGAGGGGAGAGAGGGAGAAGGAGAGAGTGGAGCGAGGGAGAGGGGATGGAGTGAGGAGAGAGGAGCGAGGGAGAGATAGAGGGAGATGGGATGGAGTGATGAGAAGGGAACGGTCATGGCTTGTCCCAACCACCCAACCAAGGGGCCAAGAAAGAGACTCAGGTTGTTTTCTATAGCTACTCACAGAAAGAGACTCAGGTTGTTTTCTATAGCTACTCACAGAAAGAGACTCAGGTTGTTTTCTATAGCTACTCACAGAAAGAGACTCAGGTTGTTTTCTATAGCTACTCACAGAAAGAGACAGGTTGTTTTCTATAGCTACTCACAGAAAGAGACTCAGGTTGTTTTCTATAGCTACTCACAGAAAGAGACTCAGGTTGTTTTCTATAGCTACTCACAGAAAGAGAATCAGGTTGTTTTCTATAGCTACTCACAGAAAGAGACTCAGGTTGTTTTCTATAGCTACTCACAGAAAGAGACAGGTTGTTTTCTATAGCTACTCACAGAAAGAGAATCAGGTTGTTTTCTATAGCTACTCACAGAAAGAGACTCAGGTTGTTTTCTATAGCTACTCACAGAAAGAGACAGGTTGTTTTCTATAGCTACTCACAGAAAGAGACTCAGGTTGTTTTCTATAGCTACTCACAGAAAGAGACTCAGGTTGTTTTCTATAGCTACTCACAGAAAGAGACTCAGGTTGTTTTCTATAGCTACTCACAGAAAGAGACTCAGGTTGTTTTCTATAGCTACTCACAGAAAGAGACAGGTTGTTTTCTATAGCTACTCACAGAAAGAGACTCAGGTTGTTTTCTATAACTACTCACAGAAAGAGACTCAGGTTGTTTTCTATAGCTACTCACAGAAAGAGACTCAGGTTGTTTTCTATAACTACTCACAGAAAGAGACTCAGGTTGTTTTCTATAGCTACTCACAGAAAGAGACTCAGGTTGTTTTCTATAGCTACTCACAGAAAGAGACTCAGGTTGTTTTCTATAGCTACTCACAGAAAGAGACAGGTTGTTTTCTATAGCTACTCACAGAAAGAGACTCAGGTTGTTTTCTATAGCTACTCACAGAAAGAGACTCAGGTTGTTTTCTATAGCTACTCACAGAAAGAGACTCAGGTTGTTTTCTATAGCTACTCACAGAAAGAGACAGGTTGTTTTCTATAGCTACTCACAGAAAGAGACTCAGGTTGTTTTCTATAGCTACTCACAGAAAGAGACTCAGGTTGTTTTCTATAGCTACTCACAGAAAGAGACTCGGGTTGTTTTCTATAGCTACTCACAGAAAGAGACTCAGGTTGTTTTCTATAGCTACTCACAGAAAGAGACTCAGGTTGTTTTCTATAGCTACTCACAGAAAGAGACTCAGGTTGTTTTCTATAGCTACTCACAGAAAGAGAATCAGGTTGTTTTCTATAGCTACTCACAGAAAGAGAATCAGGTTGTTTTCTATAGCTACTCACAGAAAGAGACTCAGGTTGTTTTCTATAGCTACTCACAGAAAGAGACTCAGGTTGTTTTCTATAGCTACTCACAGAAAGAGACAGGTTGTTTTCTATAGCTACTCACAGAAAGAGACTCAGGTTGTTTTCTATAGCTACTCACAGAAAGAGACTCAGGTTGTTTTCTATAGCTACTCACAGAAAGAGACTCAGGTTGTTTTCTATAGCTACTCACAGAAAGAGACTCAGGTTGTTTTCTATAACTACTCACAGAAAGAGACTCAGGTTGTTTTCTATAGCTACTCACAGAAAGAGACTCAGGTTGTTTTCTATAGCTACTCACAGAAAGAGACTCAGGTTGTTTTCTATAGCTACTCACAGAAAGAGACTCAGGTTGTTTTCTATAGCTACTCACAGAAAGAGACTCAGGTTGTTTTCTATAGCTACTCACAGAAAGAGACTCAGGTTGTTTTCTATAGCTACTCACAGAAAGAGACTCAGGTTGTTTTCTATAGCTACTCACAGAAAGAGACTCAGGTTGTTTTCTATAGCTACTCACAGAAAGAGACTCAGGTTGTTTTCTATAGCTACTCACAGAAAGAGACTCAGGTTGTTTTCTATAGCTACTCACAGAAAGAGACTCAGGTTGTTTTCTATA
>NC_092101.1:55505159-55555159 GCF_045679555.1 Salvelinus alpinus
AGGTTCATCCTCAGTAGGTTGCTAGGTCCATCCTCAGTAGGTTGTTAGGTCCATCCTCAGTAGGTTGTTAGGTTCATCCTCATGAGAGCGTGGGTAGGTTGTTAGGTTCATCCTCAGTAGGTTGCTAGGTTCATCCTCAGTAGGTTGTTAGGTTCATCCTCAGTAGGTTGTTAGGTTCCTCCTCAGTAGTTTGTGGGTAGGTTGTTAGGTTCATCCTCAGTAGGTTGTTAGGTTCGTCCTCAGTAGGTTGTTAGGTTCATCCTCAGTAGGTTGTTAGGTTCATCCTCAGTAGGTTGTTAGGTTCATCCTCAGTAGTTTGTGGGTAGGTTGTTGGGTTCATCCTCAGTAGGTTGCTAGGTTCATCCTCAGTAGGTTGCTAGGTTCATCCTCAGTAGGTTGCTAGGTTCATCCTCAGTAGGTTGCTAGGTTCATCCTCAGTAGGTTGTTAGGTTCATCCTCAGTAGGTTGCTAGGTTCATCCTCAGTAGGTTGTTAGGTTCATCCTCAGTAGGTTGTTAGGTTCGTCCTCAGTAGGTTGTTAGGTTCGTCCTCAGTAGGTTGTTAGGTTCATCCTCAGTAGTTTGTGGGTAGGTTGCTAGGTTCATCCTCAGTAGGTTGTTAGGTTCGTCCTCAGTAGGTTGCTAGGTTCATCCTCAGTAGGTTGCTAGGTTCATCCTCAGTAGATTGTTAGGTTCGTCCTGAGTAGGTTGTTAGGTTCATCCTCAGTAGGTTGCTGGGTTCATCCTCAGTAGGTTGCTGGGTTCATCCTCAGTAGGTTGCTGGGTTCATCCTCAGTAGGTTGTTAGGTTCATCCTCAGTAGGTTGTTAGGTTCATCCTCAGTAGGTTGTTAGGTTCGTCCTCAGTAGGTTGTGGGTAGGTTGTTAGGTTCATCCTCAGTAGGTTGTTAGGTTCGTCCTCAGTAGTTGTCGTGGGTGGGTTTGTTGGGTCCATCCTCAGTAGGTTGTTAGGTTCATCCTCAGTAGGTTGTTGGGTTCATCCTCAGTAGGTTGTTGGGTTCATCCTCAGTAGGTTGTTGGGTTCATCCTCAGTAGGTTGTTAGGTTCATCCTCAGTAGGTTGGTTAGGTTCATCCTCAGTAGTTTGTGGGTAGGTTGTTAGGTTCATCCTCAGTAGGTTGTTAGGTTCATCCTCAGTAGGTTGTTAGGTAGGTTGTTAGGTTCATCCTCAGTAGGTTGTTAGGTAGGTTGTTAGGTTCATCCTCAGTAGGTTGCTAGGTAGGTTGTTAGGTTCCTCCTCAGTAGGTTGTTAGGTTCATCCTCAGTAGGTTGTTAGGTTCATCCTCAGTAGGTTGTTAGGTTCATCCTCAGTAGGTTGCTAGGTTCCTCCTCAGTAGGTTGTTAGGTTCATCCTCATGAGAGCGTGGGTAGGTTGTTAGGTTCATCCTCAGTAGGTTGCTAGGTAGGTTGTTAGGTTCATCCTCAGTAGGTTGTTAGGTTCATCCTCAGTAGGTTGTTAGGTTCATCCTCAGTAGTTTGTGGGTAGGTTGTTGGGTTCATCCTCAGTAGGTTGCTAGGTTCATCCTCAGTAGGTTGCTAGGTTCATCCTCAGTAGGTTGTTAGGTTCATCCTCAGTAGGTTGCTAGGTTCATCCTCAGTAGGTTGTTAGGTTCATCCTCAGTAGGTTGTTAGGTTCGTCCTCAGTAGGTTGTTAGGTTCGTCCTCAGTAGGTTGTCTAGGTTCATCCTCAGTAGTTTGTGGGTAGGTTGCTAGGTTCATCCTCAGTAGGTTGTTAGGTTCATCCTCAGTAGGTTGTTAGGTTCATCCTCAGTAGGTTGTTAGGTTCGTCCTCAGTAGGTTGCTAGGTTCATCCTCAGTAGGTTGCTAGGTTCATCCTCAGTAGATTGTTAGGTTCATCCTCAGTAGGTTGTTAGGTTCGTCCTCAGTAGGTTGTTAGGTTCGTCCTCAGTAGGTTGTTAGGTTCGTCCTCAGTAGTTTGTGGGTAGGTTGCTAGGTTCATCCTCAGTAGGTTGTTAGGTTCATCCTCAGTAGGTTGTTAGGTTCATCCTCAGTAGGTTGCTAGGTTCATCCTCAGTAGGTTGTTAGGTTCATCCTCAGTAGGTTGTTAGGTTCATCCTCAGTAGGTTGTTAGGTTCATCCTCAGTAGGTTGTTAGGTTCATCCTCAGTAGGTTGCTAGGTTCATCCTCAGTAGGTTGTTAGGTCCATCCTCAGTAGGTTGTTAGGTTCATCCTCATGAGAGCGTGGGTAGGTTGTTAGGTTCATCCTCAGTAGGTTGCTAGGTTCATCCTCAGTAGGTTGTTGGGTTCATCCTCAGTAGGTTGTTAGGTTCCTCCTCAGTAGTTTGTGGGTAGGTTGTTAGGTTCATCCTCAGTAGGTTGTTAGGTTCGTCCTCAGTAGGTTGTTAGGTTCATCCTCAGTAGGTTGTTAGGTTCATCCTCAGTAGGTTGTTAGGTTCATCCTCAGTAGTTTGTGGGTAGGTTGTTGGGTTCATCCTCAGTAGGTTGCTAGGTTCATCCTCAGTAGGTTGCTAGGTTCATCCTCAGTAGGTTGCTAGGTTCATCCTCAGTAGGTTGTTAGGTTCATCCTCAGTAGGTTGCTAGGTTCATCCTCAGTAGGTTGTTAGGTTCATCCTCAGTAGGTTGTTAGGTTCGTCCTCAGTAGGTTGTTAGGTTCATCCTCAGTAGTTTGTGGGTAGGTTGCTAGGTTCATCCTCAGTAGGTTGTTAGGTTCATCCTCAGTAGGTTGTTAGGTTCGTCCTCAGTAGGTTGCTAGGTTCATCCTCAGTAGGTTGCTAGGTTCATCCTCAGTAGATTGTTAGGTTCGTCCTCAGTAGGTTGTTAGGTTCATCCTCAGTAGGTTGCTGGGTTCATCCTCAGTAGGTTGTTGGGTTCATCCTCAGTAGGTTGTTAGGTTCATCCTCAGTAGGTTGTTAGGTTCATCCTCAGTAGGTTGTTAGGTTCGTCCTCAGTAGGTTGTTAGGTTCGTCCTCAGTAGGTTGTGGGTAGGTTGTTAGGTTCATCCTCAGTAGGTTGTTAGGTTCATCCTCAGTAGGTTGTTAGGTTCGTCCTCAGTAGTTTGTGGGTAGGTTGTTGGGTTCATCCTCAGTAGGTTGTTAGGTTCATCCTCAGTAGGTTGTTAGGTTCATCCTCAGTAGTTTGTGGGTAGGTTGTTAGGTTCATCCTCAGTAGTTTGTGGGTAGGTTGTTAGGTTCATCCTCAGTAGGTTGTTAGGTTCATCCTCAGTAGGTTGTTAGGTAGGTTGTTAGGTTCATCCTCAGTAGGTTGTTAGGTAGGTTGTTAGGTTCATCCTCAGTAGGTTGCTAGGTAGGTTGTTAGGTTCCTCCTCAGTAGGTTGTTAGGTTCATCCTCAGTAGGTTGTTAGGTTCATCCTCAGTAGGTTGTTAGGTTCATCCTCAGTAGGTTGTTAGGTTCATCCTCAGTAGGTTGCTAGGTTCCTCCTCAGTAGGTTGTTAGGTTCATCCTCAGTAGGTTGTTAGGTCCTCCTCAGTAGTTTGTGGGTAGGTTGCTAGGTTCATCCTCAGTAGGTTGTTAGGTTCATCCTCAGTAGGTTGTTAGGTTCATCCTCAGTAGGTTGCTAGGTTCATCCTCAGTAGGTTGCTAGGTTCATCCTCAGTAGGTTGTTAGGTTCATCCTCAGTAGGTTGTTAGGTTCATCCTCAGTAGGTTGTTAGGTTCATCCTCAGTAGGTTGTTAGGTTCATCCTCAGTAGGTTGCTAGGTTCATCCTCAGTAGGTTGTTAGGTCCATCCTCAGTAGGTTGTTAGGTCCATCCTCAGTAGGTTGTTAGGTTCATCCTCATGAGAGCGTGGGTAGGTTGTTAGGTTCATCCTCAGTAGGTTGCTAGGTTCATCCTCAGTAGGTTGTTAGGTTCATCCTCAGTAGGTTGTTAGGTTCCTCCTCAGTAGTTTGTGGGTAGGTTGTTAGGTTCATCCTCAGTAGGTTGTTAGGTTCGTCCTCAGTAGGTTGTTAGGTTCATCCTCAGTAGGTTGTTAGGTTCATCCTCAGTAGGTTGTTAGGTTCATCCTCAGTAGTTTGTGGGTAGGTTGTTGGGTTCATCCTCAGTAGGTTGCTAGGTTCATCCTCAGTAGGTTGCTAGGTTCATCCTCAGTAGGTTGCTAGGTTCATCCTCAGTAGGTTGCTAGGTTCATCCTCAGTAGGTTGTTAGGTTCATCCTCAGTAGGTTGCTAGGTTCATCCTCAGTAGGTTGTTAGGTTCATCCTCAGTAGGTTGTTAGGTTCGTCCTCAGTAGGTTGTTAGGTTCGTCCTCAGTAGGTTGTTAGGTTCATCCTCAGTAGTTTGTGGGTAGGTTGCTAGGTTCATCCTCAGTAGGTTGTTAGGTTCGTCCTCAGTAGGTTGCTAGGTTCATCCTCAGTAGGTTGCTAGGTTCATCCTCAGTAGATTGTTAGGTTCGTCCTGAGTAGGTTGTTAGGTTCATCCTCAGTAGGTTGCTGGGTTCATCCTCAGTAGGTTGCTGGGTTCATCCTCAGTAGGTTGCTGGGTTCATCCTCAGTAGGTTGTTAGGTTCATCCTCAGTAGGTTGTTAGGTTCATCCTCAGTAGGTTGTTAGGTTCGTCCTCAGTAGGTTGTGGGTAGGTTGTTAGGTTCATCCTCAGTAGGTTGTTAGGTTCGTCCTCAGTAGTTTGTGGGTAGGTTGTTGGGTTCATCCTCAGTAGGTTGTTAGGTTCATCCTCAGTAGGTTGTTGGGTTCATCCTCAGTAGGTTGTTGGGTTCATCCTCAGTAGGTTGTTGGGTTCATCCTCAGTAGGTTGTTAGGTTCATCCTCAGTAGGTTGTTAGGTTCATCCTCAGTAGTTTGTGGGTAGGTTGTTAGGTTCATCCTCAGTAGGTTGTTAGGTTCATCCTCAGTAGGTTGTTAGGTAGGTTGTTAGGTTCATCCTCAGTAGGTTGTTAGGTAGGTTGTTAGGTTCATCCTCAGTAGGTTGCTAGGTAGGTTGTTAGGTTCCTCCTCAGTAGGTTGTTAGGTTCATCCTCAGTAGGTTGTTAGGTTCATCCTCAGTAGGTTGTTAGGTTCATCCTCAGTAGGTTGCTAGGTTCCTCCTCAGTAGGTTGTTAGGTTCATCCTCATGAGAGCGTGGGTAGGTTGTTAGGTTCATCCTCAGTAGGTTGCTAGGTAGGTTGTTAGGTTCATCCTCAGTAGGTTGTTAGGTTCATCCTCAGTAGGTTGTTAGGTTCATCCTCAGTAGTTTGTGGGTAGGTTGTTGGGTTCATCCTCAGTAGGTTGCTAGGTTCATCCTCAGTAGGTTGCTAGGTTCATCCTCAGTAGGTTGTTAGGTTCATCCTCAGTAGGTTGCTAGATTCATCCTCAGTAGGTTGTTAGGTTCATCCTCAGTAGGTTGTTAGGTTCGTCCTCAGTAGGTTGTTAGGTTCGTCCTCAGTAGGTTGTTAGGTTCATCCTCAGTAGTTTGTGGGTAGGTTGCTAGGTTCATCCTCAGTAGGTTGTTAGGTTCATCCTCAGTAGGTTGTTAGGTTCATCCTCAGTAGGTTGTTAGGTTCGTCCTCAGTAGGTTGCTAGGTTCATCCTCAGTAGGTTGCTAGGTTCATCCTCAGTAGATTGTTAGGTTCATCCTCAGTAGGTTGTTAGGTTCGTCCTCAGTAGGTTGTTAGGTTCGTCCTCAGTAGGTTGTTAGGTTCGTCCTCAGTAGTTTGTGGGTAGGTTGCTAGGTTCATCCTCAGTAGGTTGTTAGGTTCATCCTCAGTAGGTTGTTAGGTTCATCCTCAGTAGGTTGCTAGGTTCATCCTCAGTAGGTTGTTAGGTTCATCCTCAGTAGGTTGTTAGGTTCATCCTCAGTAGGTTGTTAGGTTCATCCTCAGTAGGTTGTTAGGTTCATCCTCAGTAGGTTGCTAGGTTCATCCTCAGTAGGTTGTTAGGTCCATCCTCAGTAGGTTGTTAGGTTCATCCTCATGAGAGCGTGGGTAGGTTGTTAGGTTCATCCTCAGTAGGTTGCTAGGTTCATCCTCAGTAGGTTGTTAGGTTCATCCTCAGTAGGTTGTTAGGTTCCTCCTCAGTAGTTTGTGGGTAGGTTGTTAGGTTCATCCTCAGTAGGTTGTTAGGTTCGTCCTCAGTAGGTTGTTAGGTTCATCCTCAGTAGGTTGTTAGGTTCATCCTCAGTAGGTTGTTAGGTTCATCCTCAGTAGTTTGTGGGTAGGTTGTTGGGTTCATCCTCAGTAGGTTGCTAGGTTCATCCTCAGTAGGTTGCTAGGTTCATCCTCAGTAGGTTGCTAGGTTCATCCTCAGTAGGTTGCTAGGTTCATCCTCAGTAGGTTGTTAGGTTCATCCTCAGTAGGTTGTTAGGTTCGTCCTCAGTAGGTTGTTAGGTTCGTCCTCAGTAGGTTGTTAGGTTCATCCTCAGTAGTTTGTGGGTAGGTTGCTAGGTTCATCCTCAGTAGGTTGTTAGGTTCATCCTCAGTAGGTTGTTAGGTTCGTCCTCAGTAGGTTGTTAGGTTCGTCCTCAGTAGGTTGCTAGGTTCATCCTCAGTAGGTTGCTAGGTTCATCCTCAGTAGATTGTTAGGTTCGTCCTGAGTAGGTTGTTAGGTTCATCCTCAGTAGGTTGCTGGGTTCATCCTCAGTAGGTTGTTGGGTTCATCCTCAGTAGGTTGTTAGGTTCATCCTCAGTAGGTTGTTAGGTTCATCCTCAGTAGGTTGTTAGGTTCGTCCTCAGTAGGTTGTGGGTAGGTTGTTAGGTTCATCCTCAGTAGGTTGTTAGGTTCATCCTCAGTAGGTTGTTAGGTTCGTCCTCAGTAGTTTGTGGGTAGGTTGTTGGGTTCATCCTCAGTAGGTTGTTAGGTTCATCCTCAGTAGGTTGTTGGGTTCATCCTCAGTAGGTTGTTGGGTTCATCCTCAGTAGGTTGTTAGGTTCATCCTCAGTAGGTTGTTAGGTTCATCCTCAGTAGTTTGTGGGTAGGTTGTTAGGTTCATCCTCAGTAGTTTGTGGGTAGGTTGTTAGGTTCATCCTCAGTAGGTTGTTAGGTTCGTCCTCAGTAGGTTGTGGGTAGGTTGTTAGGTTCATCCTCAGTAGGTTGTTAGGTTCATCCTCAGTAGGTTGTTAGGTTCGTCCTCAGTAGTTTGTGGGTAGGTTGTTGGGTTCATCCTCAGTAGGTTGTTAGGTTCATCCTCAGTAGGTTGTTAGGTTCATCCTCAGTAGGTTGCTAGGTTCATCCTCAGTAGGTTGTTAGGTCCATCCTCAGTAGGTTGTTAGGTCCATCCTCAGTAGGTTGTTAGGTTCATCCTCATGAGAGCGTGGGTAGGTTGTTAGGTTCATCCTCAGTAGGTTGCTAGGTTCATCCTCAGTAGGTTGTTAGGTTCATCCTCAGTAGGTTGTTAGGTTCCTCCTCAGTAGTTTGTGGGTAGGTTGTTAGGTTCATCCTCAGTAGGTTGTTAGGTTCGTCCTCAGTAGGTTGTTAGGTTCATCCTCAGTAGGTTGTTAGGTTCATCCTCAGTAGGTTGTTAGGTTCATCCTCAGTAGTTTGTGGGTAGGTTGTTGGGTTCATCCTCAGTAGGTTGCTAGGTTCATCCTCAGTAGGTTGCTAGGTTCATCCTCAGTAGGTTGCTAGGTTCATCCTCAGTAGGTTGCTAGGTTCATCCTCAGTAGGTTGTTAGGTTCATCCTCAGTAGGTTGCTAGGTTCATCCTCAGTAGGTTGTTAGGTTCATCCTCAGTAGGTTGTTAGGTTCGTCCTCAGTAGGTTGTTAGGTTCGTCCTCAGTAGGTTGTTAGGTTCATCCTCAGTAGTTTGTGGGTAGGTTGCTAGGTTCATCCTCAGTAGGTTGTTAGGTTCGTCCTCAGTAGGTTGCTAGGTTCATCCTCAGTAGGTTGCTAGGTTCATCCTCAGTAGATTGTTAGGTTCGTCCTGAGTAGGTTGTTAGGTTCATCCTCAGTAGGTTGCTGGGTTCATCCTCAGTAGGTTGCTGGGTTCATCCTCAGTAGGTTGCTGGGTTCATCCTCAGTAGGTTGTTAGGTTCATCCTCAGTAGGTTGTTAGGTTCATCCTCAGTAGGTTGTTAGGTTCGTCCTCAGTAGGTTGTGGGTAGGTTGTTAGGTTCATCCTCAGTAGGTTGTTAGGTTCGTCCTCAGTAGTTTGTGGGTAGGTTGTTGGGTTCATCCTCAGTAGGTTGTTAGGTTCATCCTCAGTAGGTTGTTGGGTTCATCCTCAGTAGGTTGTTGGGTTCATCCTCAGTAGGTTGTTGGGTTCATCCTCAGTAGGTTGTTAGGTTCATCCTCAGTAGGTTGTTAGGTTCATCCTCAGTAGTTTGTGGGTAGGTTGTTAGGTTCATCCTCAGTAGGTTGTTAGGTTCATCCTCAGTAGGTTGTTAGGTAGGTTGTTAGGTTCATCCTCAGTAGGTTGTTAGGTAGGTTGTTAGGTTCATCCTCAGTAGGTTGCTAGGTAGGTTGTTAGGTTCCTCCTCAGTAGGTTGTTAGGTTCATCCTCAGTAGGTTGTTAGGTTCATCCTCAGTAGGTTGTTAGGTTCATCCTCAGTAGGTTGCTAGGTTCCTCCTCAGTAGGTTGTTAGGTTCATCCTCATGAGAGCGTGGGTAGGTTGTTAGGTTCATCCTCAGTAGGTTGCTAGGTAGGTTGTTAGGTTCATCCTCAGTAGGTTGTTAGGTTCATCCTCAGTAGGTTGTTAGGTTCATCCTCAGTAGTTTGTGGGTAGGTTGTTGGGTTCATCCTCAGTAGGTTGCTAGGTTCATCCTCAGTAGGTTGCTAGGTTCATCCTCAGTAGGTTGTTAGGTTCATCCTCAGTAGGTTGCTAGGTTCATCCTCAGTAGGTTGTTAGGTTCATCCTCAGTAGGTTGTTAGGTTCGTCCTCAGTAGGTTGTTAGGTTCGTCCTCAGTAGGTTGTTAGGTTCATCCTCAGTAGTTTGTGGGTAGGTTGCTAGGTTCATCCTCAGTAGGTTGTTAGGTTCATCCTCAGTAGGTTGTTAGGTTCATCCTCAGTAGGTTGTTAGGTTCGTCCTCAGTAGGTTGCTAGGTTCATCCTCAGTAGGTTGCTAGGTTCATCCTCAGTAGATTGTTAGGTTCATCCTCAGTAGGTTGTTAGGTTCGTCCTCAGTAGGTTGTTAGGTTCGTCCTCAGTAGGTTGTTAGGTTCGTCCTCAGTAGTTTGTGGGTAGGTTGCTAGGTTCATCCTCAGTAGGTTGTTAGGTTCATCCTCAGTAGGTTGTTAGGTTCATCCTCAGTAGGTTGCTAGGTTCATCCTCAGTAGGTTGTTAGGTTCATCCTCAGTAGGTTGTTAGGTTCATCCTCAGTAGGTTGTTAGGTTCATCCTCAGTAGGTTGTTAGGTTCATCCTCAGTAGGTTGCTAGGTTCATCCTCAGTAGGTTGTTAGGTCCATCCTCAGTAGGTTGTTAGGTTCATCCTCATGAGAGCGTGGGTAGGTTGTTAGGTTCATCCTCAGTAGGTTGCTAGGTTCATCCTCAGTAGGTTGTTAGGTTCATCCTCAGTAGGTTGTTAGGTTCCTCCTCAGTAGTTTGTGGGTAGGTTGTTAGGTTCATCCTCAGTAGGTTGTTAGGTTCGTCCTCAGTAGGTTGTTAGGTTCATCCTCAGTAGGTTGTTAGGTTCATCCTCAGTAGGTTGTTAGGTTCATCCTCAGTAGTTTGTGGGTAGGTTGTTGGGTTCATCCTCAGTAGGTTGCTAGGTTCATCCTCAGTAGGTTGCTAGGTTCATCCTCAGTAGGTTGCTAGGTTCATCCTCAGTAGGTTGCTAGGTTCATCCTCAGTAGGTTGTTAGGTTCATCCTCAGTAGGTTGTTAGGTTCGTCCTCAGTAGGTTGTTAGGTTCGTCCTCAGTAGGTTGTTAGGTTCATCCTCAGTAGTTTGTGGGTAGGTTGCTAGGTTCATCCTCAGTAGGTTGTTAGGTTCATCCTCAGTAGGTTGTTAGGTTCGTCCTCAGTAGGTTGTTAGGTTCGTCCTCAGTAGGTTGCTAGGTTCATCCTCAGTAGGTTGCTAGGTTCATCCTCAGTAGATTGTTAGGTTCGTCCTGAGTAGGTTGTTAGGTTCATCCTCAGTAGGTTGCTGGGTTCATCCTCAGTAGGTTGTTGGGTTCATCCTCAGTAGGTTGTTAGGTTCATCCTCAGTAGGTTGTTAGGTTCATCCTCAGTAGGTTGTTAGGTTCGTCCTCAGTAGGTTGTGGGTAGGTTGTTAGGTTCATCCTCAGTAGGTTGTTAGGTTCATCCTCAGTAGGTTGTTAGGTTCGTCCTCAGTAGTTTGTGGGTAGGTTGTTGGGTTCATCCTCAGTAGGTTGTTAGGTTCATCCTCAGTAGGTTGTTGGGTTCATCCTCAGTAGGTTGTTGGGTTCATCCTCAGTAGGTTGTTAGGTTCATCCTCAGTAGGTTGTTAGGTTCATCCTCAGTAGTTTGTGGGTAGGTTGTTAGGTTCATCCTCAGTAGTTTGTGGGTAGGTTGTTAGGTTCATCCTCAGTAGGTTGTTAGGTTCATCCTCAGTAGGTTGTTAGGTAGGTTGTTAGGTTCATCCTCAGTAGGTTGTTAGGTAGGTTGTTAGGTTCATCCTCAGTAGGTTGCTAGGTAGGTTGTTAGGTTCCTCCTCAGTAGGTTGTTAGGTTCATCCTCAGTAGGTTGTTAGGTTCATCCTCAGTAGGTTGTTAGGTTCATCCTCAGTAGGTTGTTAGGTTCATCCTCAGTAGGTTGTTAGGTTCATCCTCAGTAGGTTGTTAGGTTCATCCTCAGTAGTTTGTGGGTAGGTTGTTAGGTTCATCCTCAGTAGGTTGTTAGGTTCATCCTCAGTAGGTTGTTAGGTAGGTTGTTAGGTTCATCCTCAGTAGTTTGTTGGGTAGGTTGCTAGGTTCATCCTCAGTAGGTTGTTAGGTTCATCCTCAGTAGGTTGTTAGGTTCATCCTCAGTAGGTTGCTAGGTTCATCCTCAGTAGGTTGTTAGGTTCATCCTCAGTAGGTTGTTAGGTTCATCCTCAGTAGGTTGTTAGGTTCATCCTCAGTAGGTTGCTAGGTTCCTCCTCAGTAGGTTGTTAGGTTCATCCTCAGTAGGTTGTTAGGTCCTCCTCAGTAGTTTGTGGGTAGGTTGCTAGGTTCATCCTCAGTAGGTTGTTAGGTTCATCCTCAGTAGGTTGTTAGGTTCATCCTCAGTAGGTTGCTAGGTTCATCCTCAGTAGATTGTTAGGTTCGTCCTGAGTAGGTTGTTAGGTTCATCCTCAGTAGGTTGCTAGGTTCATCCTCAGTAGGTTGTTAGGTTCATCCTCAGTAGGTTGTTAGGTTCATCCTCAGTAGGTTGTTAGGTTCATCCTCAGTAGGTTGTTAGGTTCATCCTCAGTAGGTTGCTAGGTTCATCCTCAGTAGGTTGTTAGGTCCATCCTCAGTAGGTTGTTAGGTTCATCCTCATGAGAGCGTGGGTAGGTTGTTAGGTTCATCCTCAGTAGGTTGCTAGGTTCATCCTCAGTAGGTTGTTAGGTTCATCCTCAGTAGGTTGTTAGGTTCCTCCTCAGTAGTTTGTGGGTAGGTTGTTAGGTTCATCCTCAGTAGGTTGTTAGGTTCGTCCTCAGTAGGTTGTTAGGTTCATCCTCAGTAGGTTGTTAGGTTCATCCTCAGTAGGTTGTTAGGTTCATCCTCAGTAGTTTGTGGGTAGGTTGTTGGGTTCATCCTCAGTAGGTTGCTAGGTTCATCCTCAGTAGGTTGCTAGGTTCATCCTCAGTAGGTTGCTAGGTTCATCCTCAGTAGGTTGCTAGGTTCATCCTCAGTAGGTTGTTAGGTTCATCCTCAGTAGGTTGCTAGGTTCATCCTCAGTAGGTTGTTAGGTTCATCCTCAGTAGGTTGTTAGGTTCGTCCTCAGTAGGTTGTTAGGTTCGTCCTCAGTAGGTTGTTAGGTTCATCCTCAGTAGTTTGTGGGTAGGTTGCTAGGTTCATCCTCAGTAGGTTGTTAGGTTCGTCCTCAGTAGGTTGCTAGGTTCATCCTCAGTAGGTTGCTAGGTTCATCCTCAGTAGATTGTTAGGTTCGTCCTGAGTAGGTTGTTAGGTTCATCCTCAGTAGGTTGCTGGGTTCATCCTCAGTAGGTTGCTGGGTTCATCCTCAGTAGGTTGCTGGGTTCATCCTCAGTAGGTTGTTAGGTTCATCCTCAGTAGGTTGTTAGGTTCATCCTCAGTAGGTTGTTAGGTTCGTCCTCAGTAGGTTGTGGGTAGGTTGTTAGGTTCATCCTCAGTAGGTTGTTAGGTTCATCCTCAGTAGGTTGTTAGGTTCGTCCTCAGTAGGTTTGTGGGTAGGTTGTTGGGTTCATCCTCAGTAGGTTGTTAGGTTCATCCTCAGTAGGTTGTTGGGTTCATCCTCAGTAGGTTGTTGGGTTCATCCTCAGTAGGTTGTTAGGTTCATCCTCAGTAGGTTGTTAGGTTCATCCTCAGTAGTTTGTGGGTAGGTTGTTAGGTTCATCCTCAGTAGTTTGTGGGTAGGTTGTTAGGTTCATCCTCAGTAGGTTGTTAGGTTCATCCTCAGTAGGTTGTTAGGTAGGTTGTTAGGTTCATCCTCAGTAGGTTGTTAGGTAGGTTGTTAGGTTCATCCTCAGTAGGTTGCTAGGTAGGTTGTTAGGTTCCTCCTCAGTAGGTTGTTAGGTTCATCCTCAGTAGGTTGTTAGGTTCATCCTCAGTAGGTTGTTAGGTTCATCCTCAGTAGGTTGCTAGGTTCCTCCTCAGTAGGTTGTTAGGTTCATCCTCATGAGAGCGTGGGTAGGTTGTTAGGTTCATCCTCAGTAGGTTGCTAGGTAGGTTGTTAGGTTCATCCTCAGTAGGTTGTTAGGTTCATCCTCAGTAGGTTGTTAGGTTCATCCTCAGTAGTTTGTGGGTAGGTTGTTGGGTTCATCCTCAGTAGGTTGCTAGGTTCATCCTCAGTAGGTTGCTAGGTTCATCCTCAGTAGGTTGTTAGGTTCATCCTCAGTAGGTTGCTAGGTTCATCCTCAGTAGGTTGTTAGGTTCATCCTCAGTAGGTTGTTAGGTTCGTCCTCAGTAGGTTGTTAGGTTCGTCCTCAGTAGGTTGTTAGGTTCATCCTCAGTAGTTTGTGGGTAGGTTGCTAGGTTCATCCTCAGTAGGTTGTTAGGTTCATCCTCAGTAGGTTGTTAGGTTCATCCTCAGTAGGTTGTTAGGTTCGTCCTCAGTAGGTTGCTAGGTTCATCCTCAGTAGGTTGCTAGGTTCATCCTCAGTAGATTGTTAGGTTCATCCTCAGTAGGTTGTTAGGTTCGTCCTCAGTAGGTTGTTAGGTTCGTCCTCAGTAGGTTGTTAGGTTCGTCCTCAGTAGTTTGTGGGTAGGTTGCTAGGTTCATCCTCAGTAGGTTGTTAGGTTCATCCTCAGTAGGTTGTTAGGTTCATCCTCAGTAGGTTGTTAGGTTCATCCTCAGTAGGTTGTTAGGTTCATCCTCAGTAGGTTGTTAGGTTCATCCTCAGTAGGTTGTTAGGTTCATCCTCAGTAGGTTGCTAGGTTCATCCTCAGTAGGTTGTTAGGTCCATCCTCAGTAGGTTGTTAGGTTCATCCTCATGAGAGCGTGGGTAGGTTGTTAGGTTCATCCTCAGTAGGTTGCTAGGTTCATCCTCAGTAGGTTGTTAGGTTCATCCTCAGTAGGTTGTTAGGTTCCTCCTCAGTAGTTTGTGGGTAGGTTGTTAGGTTCATCCTCAGTAGGTTGTTAGGTTCGTCCTCAGTAGGTTGTTAGGTTCATCCTCAGTAGGTTGTTAGGTTCATCCTCAGTAGGTTGTTAGGTTCATCCTCAGTAGTTTGTGGGTAGGTTGTTGGGTTCATCCTCAGTAGGTTGCTAGGTTCATCCTCAGTAGGTTGCTAGGTTCATCCTCAGTAGGTTGCTAGGTTCATCCTCAGTAGGTTGTTAGGTTCATCCTCAGTAGGTTGCTAGGTTCATCCTCAGTAGGTTGTTAGGTTCATCCTCAGTAGGTTGTTAGGTTCGTCCTCAGTAGGTTGTTAGGTTCGTCCTCAGTAGGTTGTTAGGTTCATCCTCAGTAGTTTGTGGGTAGGTTGCTAGGTTCATCCTCAGTAGGTTGTTAGGTTCATCCTCAGTAGGTTGTTAGGTTCGTCCTCAGTAGGTTGCTAGGTTCATCCTCAGTAGGTTGCTAGGTTCATCCTCAGTAGATTGTTAGGTTCGTCCTGAGTAGGTTGTTAGGTTCATCCTCAGTAGGTTGCTGGGTTCATCCTCAGTAGGTTGTTGGGTTCATCCTCAGTAGGTTGTTAGGTTCATCCTCAGTAGGTTGTTAGGTTCATCCTCAGTAGGTTGTTAGGTTCGTCCTCAGTAGGTTGTGGGTAGGTTGTTAGGTTCATCCTCAGTAGGTTGTTAGGTTCATCCTCAGTAGGTTGTTAGGTTCGTCCTCAGTAGTTTGTGGGTAGGTTGTTGGGTTCATCCTCAGTAGGTTGTTAGGTTCATCCTCAGTAGGTTGTTGGGTTCATCCTCAGTAGGTTGTTGGGTTCATCCTCAGTAGGTTGTTGGGTTCATCCTCAGTAGGTTGTTGGGTTCATCCTCAGTAGGTTGTTGGGTTCATCCTCAGTAGGTTGTTAGGTTCATCCTCAGTAGGTTGTTAGGTTCATCCTCAGTAGTTTGTGGGTAGGTTGTTAGGTTCATCCTCAGTAGTTTGTGGGTAGGTTGTTAGGTTCATCCTCAGTAGGTTGTTAGGTTCATCCTCAGTAGGTTGTTAGGTAGGTTGTTAGGTTCATCCTCAGTAGGTTGTTAGGTAGGTTGTTAGGTTCATCCTCAGTAGGTTGCTAGGTAGGTTGTTAGGTTCCTCCTCAGTAGGTTGTTAGGTTCATCCTCAGTAGGTTGTTAGGTTCATCCTCAGTAGGTTGTTAGGTTCATCCTCAGTAGGTTGCTAGGTTCCTCCTCAGTAGGTTGTTAGGTTCATCCTCATGAGAGCGTGGGTAGGTTGTTAGGTTCATCCTCAGTAGGTTGCTAGGTAGGTTGTTAGGTTCATCCTCAGTAGGTTGTTAGGTTCATCCTCAGTAGGTTGTTAGGTTCATCCTCAGTAGTTTGTGGGTAGGTTGTTGGGTTCATCCTCAGTAGGTTGCTAGGTTCATCCTCAGTAGGTTGCTAGGTTCATCCTCAGTAGGTTGTTAGGTTCATCCTCAGTAGGTTGCTAGGTTCATCCTCAGTAGGTTGTTAGGTTCATCCTCAGTAGGTTGTTAGGTTCGTCCTCAGTAGGTTGTTAGGTTCGTCCTCAGTAGGTTGTTAGGTTCATCCTCAGTAGTTTGTGGGTAGGTTGCTAGGTTCATCCTCAGTAGGTTGTTAGGTTCATCCTCAGTAGGTTGTTAGGTTCATCCTCAGTAGGTTGTTAGGTTCGTCCTCAGTAGGTTGCTAGGTTCATCCTCAGTAGGTTGCTAGGTTCATCCTCAGTAGATTGTTAGGTTCATCCTCAGTAGGTTGTTAGGTTCGTCCTCAGTAGGTTGTTAGGTTCGTCCTCAGTAGGTTGTTAGGTTCGTCCTCAGTAGTTTGTGGGTAGGTTGCTAGGTTCATCCTCAGTAGGTTGTTAGGTTCATCCTCAGTAGGTTGTTAGGTTCATCCTCAGTAGGTTGCTAGGTTCATCCTCAGTAGGTTGTTAGGTTCATCCTCAGTAGGTTGTTAGGTTCATCCTCAGTAGGTTGTTAGGTTCATCCTCAGTAGGTTGTTAGGTTCATCCTCAGTAGGTTGCTAGGTTCATCCTCAGTAGGTTGTTAGGTCCATCCTCAGTAGGTTGTTAGGTTCATCCTCATGAGAGCGTGGGTAGGTTGTTAGGTTCATCCTCAGTAGGTTGCTAGGTTCATCCTCAGTAGGTTGTTAGGTTCATCCTCAGTAGGTTGTTAGGTTCCTCCTCAGTAGTTTGTGGGTAGGTTGTTAGGTTCATCCTCAGTAGGTTGTTAGGTTCGTCCTCAGTAGGTTGTTAGGTTCATCCTCAGTAGGTTGTTAGGTTCATCCTCAGTAGGTTGTTAGGTTCATCCTCAGTAGTTTGTGGGTAGGTTGTTGGGTTCATCCTCAGTAGGTTGCTAGGTTCATCCTCAGTAGGTTGTTAGGTTCATCCTCAGTAGGTTGTTAGGTTCATCCTCAGTAGGTTGCTAGGTTCATCCTCAGTAGGTTGTTAGGTTCATCCTCAGTAGGTTGTTAGGTTCGTCCTCAGTAGGTTGTTAGGTTCGTCCTCAGTAGGTTGTTAGGTTCGTCCTCAGTAGTTTGTGGGTAGGTTGCTAGGTTCATCCTCAGTAGGTTGTTAGGTTCATCCTCAGTAGGTTGTTAGGTTCGTCCTCAGTAGGTTGTTAGGTTCGTCCTCAGTAGGTTGCTAGGTTCATCCTCAGTAGGTTGCTAGGTTCATCCTCAGTAGATTGTTAGGTTCGTCCTGAGTAGGTTGTTAGGTTCATCCTCAGTAGGTTGCTGGGTTCATCCTCAGTAGGTTGTTGGGTTCATCCTCAGTAGGTTGTTAGGTTCATCCTCAGTAGGTTGTTAGGTTCATCCTCAGTAGGTTGTTAGGTTCGTCCTCAGTAGGTTGTGGGTAGGTTGTTGGGTTCATCCTCAGTAGGTTGTTAGGTTCATCCTCAGTAGGTTGTTGGGTTCATCCTCAGTAGGTTGTTGGGTTCATCCTCAGTAGGTTGTTGGGTTCATCCTCAGTAGGTTGTTAGGTTCATCCTCAGTAGGTTGTTAGGTTCATCCTCAGTAGTTTGTGGGTAGGTTGTTAGGTTCATCCTCAGTAGTTTGTGGGTAGGTTGTTAGGTTCATCCTCAGTAGGTTGTTAGGTTCATCCTCAGTAGGTTGTTAGGTAGGTTGTTAGGTTCATCCTCAGTAGGTTGTTAGGTAGGTTGTTAGGTTCATCCTCAGTAGGTTGCTAGGTAGGTTGTTAGGTTCCTCCTCAGTAGGTTGTTAGGTTCATCCTCAGTAGGTTGTTAGGTTCATCCTCAGTAGGTTGTTAGGTTCATCCTCAGTAGGTTGCTAGGTTCCTCCTCAGTAGGTTGTTAGGTTCATCCTCATGAGAGCGTGGGTAGGTTGTTAGGTTCATCCTCAGTAGGTTGCTAGGTAGGTTGTTAGGTTCATCCTCAGTAGGTTGTTAGGTTCATCCTCAGTAGGTTGTTAGGTTCATCCTCAGTAGTTTGTGGGTAGGTTGTTGGGTTCATCCTCAGTAGGTTGCTAGGTTCATCCTCAGTAGGTTGCTAGGTTCATCCTCAGTAGGTTGTTAGGTTCATCCTCAGTAGGTTGCTAGGTTCATCCTCAGTAGGTTGTTAGGTTCATCCTCAGTAGGTTGTTAGGTTCGTCCTCAGTAGGTTGTTAGGTTCGTCCTCAGTAGGTTGTTAGGTTCATCCTCAGTAGTTTGTGGGTAGGTTGCTAGGTTCATCCTCAGTAGGTTGTTAGGTTCATCCTCAGTAGGTTGTTAGGTTCATCCTCAGTAGGTTGTTAGGTTCGTCCTCAGTAGGTTGCTAGGTTCATCCTCAGTAGGTTGCTAGGTTCATCCTCAGTAGATTGTTAGGTTCATCCTCAGTAGGTTGTTAGGTTCGTCCTCAGTAGGTTGTTAGGTTCGTCCTCAGTAGGTTGTTAGGTTCGTCCTCAGTAGTTTGTGGGTAGGTTGCTAGGTTCATCCTCAGTAGGTTGTTAGGTTCATCCTCAGTAGGTTGTTAGGTTCATCCTCAGTAGGTTGCTAGGTTCATCCTCAGTAGGTTGTTAGGTTCATCCTCAGTAGGTTGTTAGGTTCATCCTCAGTAGGTTGTTAGGTTCATCCTCAGTAGGTTGTTAGGTTCATCCTCAGTAGGTTGCTAGGTTCATCCTCAGTAGGTTGTTAGGTCCATCCTCAGTAGGTTGTTAGGTTCATCCTCATGAGAGCGTGGGTAGGTTGTTAGGTTCATCCTCAGTAGGTTGCTAGGTTCATCCTCAGTAGGTTGTTAGGTTCATCCTCAGTAGGTTGTTAGGTTCCTCCTCAGTAGTTTGTGGGTAGGTTGTTAGGTTCATCCTCAGTAGGTTGTTAGGTTCGTCCTCAGTAGGTTGTTAGGTTCATCCTCAGTAGGTTGTTAGGTTCATCCTCAGTAGGTTGTTAGGTTCATCCTCAGTAGTTTGTGGGTAGGTTGTTGGGTTCATCCTCAGTAGGTTGCTAGGTTCATCCTCAGTAGGTTGCTAGGTTCATCCTCAGTAGGTTGCTAGGTTCATCCTCAGTAGGTTGTTAGGTTCATCCTCAGTAGGTTGCTAGGTTCATCCTCAGTAGGTTGTTAGGTTCATCCTCAGTAGGTTGTTAGGTTCGTCCTCAGTAGGTTGTTAGGTTCGTCCTCAGTAGGTTGTTAGGTTCATCCTCAGTAGTTTGTGGGTAGGTTGCTAGGTTCATCCTCAGTAGGTTGTTAGGTTCATCCTCAGTAGGTTGTTAGGTTCGTCCTCAGTAGGTTGCTAGGTTCATCCTCAGTAGGTTGCTAGGTTCATCCTCAGTAGATTGTTAGGTTCGTCCTGAGTAGGTTGTTAGGTTCATCCTCAGTAGGTTGCTGGGTTCATCCTCAGTAGGTTGTTGGGTTCATCCTCAGTAGGTTGTTAGGTTCATCCTCAGTAGGTTGTTAGGTTCATCCTCAGTAGGTTGTTAGGTTCGTCCTCAGTAGGTTGTGGGTAGGTTGTTAGGTTCATCCTCAGTAGGTTGTTAGGTTCATCCTCAGTAGGTTGTTAGGTTCGTCCTCAGTAGTTTGTGGGTAGGTTGTTGGGTTCATCCTCAGTAGGTTGTTGGGTTCATCCTCAGTAGGTTGTTGGGTTCATCCTCAGTAGGTTGTTAGGTTCATCCTCAGTAGGTTGTTAGGTTCATCCTCAGTAGTTTGTGGGTAGGTTGTTAGGTTCATCCTCAGTAGTTTGTGGGTAGGTTGTTAGGTTCATCCTCAGTAGGTTGTTAGGTTCATCCTCAGTAGGTTGTTAGGTAGGTTGTTAGGTTCATCCTCAGTAGGTTGTTAGGTAGGTTGTTAGGTTCATCCTCAGTAGGTTGCTAGGTAGGTTGTTAGGTTCCTCCTCAGTAGGTTGTTAGGTTCATCCTCAGTAGGTTGTTAGGTTCATCCTCAGTAGGTTGTTAGGTTCATCCTCAGTAGGTTGCTAGGTTCCTCCTCAGTAGGTTGTTAGGTTCATCCTCATGAGAGCGTGGGTAGGTTGTTAGGTTCATCCTCAGTAGGTTGCTAGGTAGGTTGTTAGGTTCATCCTCAGTAGGTTGTTAGGTTCATCCTCAGTAGGTTGTTAGGTTCATCCTCAGTAGTTTGTGGGTAGGTTGTTGGGTTCATCCTCAGTAGGTTGCTAGGTTCATCCTCAGTAGGTTGCTAGGTTCATCCTCAGTAGGTTGTTAGGTTCATCCTCAGTAGGTTGCTAGGTTCATCCTCAGTAGGTTGTTAGGTTCATCCTCAGTAGGTTGTTAGGTTCGTCCTCAGTAGGTTGTTAGGTTCGTCCTCAGTAGGTTGTTAGGTTCATCCTCAGTAGTTTGTGGGTAGGTTGCTAGGTTCATCCTCAGTAGGTTGTTAGGTTCATCCTCAGTAGGTTGTTAGGTTCATCCTCAGTAGGTTGTTAGGTTCGTCCTCAGTAGGTTGCTAGGTTCATCCTCAGTAGGTTGCTAGGTTCATCCTCAGTAGATTGTTAGGTTCATCCTCAGTAGGTTGTTAGGTTCGTCCTCAGTAGGTTGTTAGGTTCGTCCTCAGTAGGTTGTTAGGTTCGTCCTCAGTAGGTTGTTAGGTTCATCCTCAGTAGGTTGCTAGGTTCATCCTCAGTAGGTTGCTGGGTTCATCCTCAGTAGGTTGTTAGGTTCATCCTCAGTAGGTTGTTAGGTTCATCCTCAGTAGGTTGTTAGGTTCGTCCTCAGTAGGTTGTGGGTAGGTTGTTAGGTTCATCCTCAGTAGGTTGTTAGGTTCATCCTCAGTAGGTTGTTAGGTTCGTCCTCAGTAGGTTGTTAGGTTCGTCCTCAGTAGTTTGTGGGTAGGTTGTTGGGTTCATCCTCAGTAGGTTGTTAGGTTCATCCTCAGTAGGTTGTTGGGTTCATCCTCAGTAGGTTGTTGGGTTCATCCTCAGTAGGTTGTTAGGTTCATCCTCAGTAGGTTGTTAGGTTCATCCTCAGTAGTTTGTGGGTAGGTTGTTAGGTTCATCCTCAGTAGTTTGTGGGTAGGTTGTTAGGTTCATCCTCAGTAGGTTGTTAGGTTCATCCTCAGTAGGTTGTTAGGTAGGTTGTTAGGTTCATCCTCAGTAGGTTGTTAGGTAGGTTGTTAGGTTCATCCTCAGTAGGTTGCTAGGTAGGTTGTTAGGTTCCTCCTCAGTAGGTTGTTAGGTTCATCCTCAGTAGGTTGTTAGGTTCATCCTCAGTAGGTTGTTAGGTTCATCCTCAGTAGGTTGTTAGGTTCATCCTCAGTAGGTTGCTAGGTTCCTCCTCAGTAGGTTGTTAGGTTCATCCTCATGAGAGCGTGGGTAGGTTGTTAGGTTCATCCTCAGTAGGTTGCTAGGTAGGTTGTTAGGTTCATCCTCAGTAGGTTGTTAGGTTCATCCTCAGTAGGTTGTTAGGTTCATCCTCAGTAGTTTGTGGGTAGGTTGTTGGGTTCATCCTCAGTAGGTTGCTAGGTTCATCCTCAGTAGGTTGCTAGGTTCATCCTCAGTAGGTTGTTAGGTTCATCCTCAGTAGGTTGCTAGGTTCATCCTCAGTAGGTTGTTAGGTTCATCCTCAGTAGGTTGTTAGGTTCGTCCTCAGTAGGTTGTTAGGTTCGTCCTCAGTAGGTTGTTAGGTTCATCCTCAGTAGTTTGTGGGTAGGTTGCTAGGTTCATCCTCAGTAGGTTGTTAGGTTCATCCTCAGTAGGTTGTTAGGTTCATCCTCAGTAGGTTGTTAGGTTCGTCCTCAGTAGGTTGCTAGGTTCATCCTCAGTAGGTTGCTAGGTTCATCCTCAGTAGATTGTTAGGTTCATCCTCAGTAGGTTGTTAGGTTCGTCCTCAGTAGGTTGTTAGGTTCGTCCTCAGTAGGTTGTTAGGTTCGTCCTCAGTAGTTTGTGGGTAGGTTGCTAGGTTCATCCTCAGTAGGTTGTTAGGTTCATCCTCAGTAGGTTGTTAGGTTCATCCTCAGTAGGTTGCTAGGTTCATCCTCAGTAGGTTGTTAGGTTCATCCTCAGTAGGTTGTTAGGTTCATCCTCAGTAGGTTGTTAGGTTCATCCTCAGTAGGTTGTTAGGTTCATCCTCAGTAGGTTGCTAGGTTCATCCTCAGTAGGTTGTTAGGTCCATCCTCAGTAGGTTGTTAGGTTCATCCTCATGAGAGCGTGGGTAGGTTGTTAGGTTCATCCTCAGTAGGTTGTTAGGTTCATCCTCAGTAGGTTGTTAGGTTCATCCTCAGTAGGTTGTTAGGTTCATCCTCAGTAGGTTGTTAGGTTCATCCTCAGTAGGTTGTTAGGTTCATCCTCAGTAGGTTGCTAGGTTCATCCTCAGTAGGTTGTTAGGTTCATCCTCAGTAGGTTGTTAGGTTCATCCTCAGTAGGTTGTTAGGTTCGTCCTCAGTAGGTTGTTAGGTTCATCCTCAGTAGTTTGTGGGTAGGTTGTTAGGTTCATCCTCAGTAGGTTGTTAGGTTCATCCTCAGTAGGTTGTTAGGTTGTCAGTAGGTTGCTAGGTTCATCCTCAGTAGGTTGCTAGGTTCATCCTCAGTAGATTGTTAGGTTCGTCCTGAGTAGGTTGTTAGGTTCATCCTCAGTAGGTTGCTGGGTTCATCCTCAGTAGGTTGTTGGGTTCATCCTCAGTAGGTTGTTAGGTTCATCCTCAGTAGGTTGTTAGGTTCATCCTCAGTAGGTTGTTAGGTTCGTCCTCAGTAGGTTGTGGGTAGGTTGTTAGGTTCATCCTCAGTAGGTTGTTAGGTTCATCCTCAGTAGGTTGTTAGGTTCGTCCTCAGTAGTTTGTGGGTAGGTTGTTGGGTTCATCCTCAGTAGGTTGTTGGGTTCATCCTCAGTAGGTTGTTGGGTTCATCCTCAGTAGGTTGTTAGGTTCATCCTCAGTAGGTTGTTAGGTTCATCCTCAGTAGTTTGTGGGTAGGTTGTTAGGTTCATCCTCAGTAGTTTGTGGGTAGGTTGTTAGGTTCATCCTCAGTAGGTTGTTAGGTTCATCCTCAGTAGGTTGCTAGGTTCATCCTCAGTAGGTTGTTAGGTTCATCCTCAGTAGGTTGTTAGGTTCATCCTCAGTAGGTTGTTAGGTTCAACCTCAGTAGGTTGTTAGGTTCATCCTCAGTAGGTTGCTAGGTTCATCCTCAGTAGGTTGTTAGGTCCATCCTCAGTAGGTTGTTAGGTTCATCCTCATGAGAGCGTGGGTAGGTTGTTAGGTTCATCCTCAGTAGGTTGTTAGGTTCATCCTCAGTAGGTTGTTAGGTTCGTCCTCAGTAGGTTGTTAGGTTCATCCTCAGTAGGTTGTTAGGTTCATCCTCAGTAGGTTGTTAGGTTCATCCTCAGTAGTTTGTGGGTAGGTTGTTGGGTTCATCCTCAGTAGGTTGCTAGGTTCATCCTCAGTAGGTTGCTAGGTTCATCCTCAGTAGGTTGCTAGGTTCATCCTCAGTAGGTTGTTAGGTTCATCCTCAGTAGGTTGCTAGGTTCATCCTCAGTAGGTTGTTAGGTTCATCCTCAGTAGGTTGTTAGGTTCGTCCTCAGTAGGTTGTTAGGTTCGTCCTCAGTAGGTTGTTAGGTTCATCCTCAGGAGGGTGTGGGTAGGTTGCTAGGTTCATCCTCAGTAGGTTGTTAGGTTCATCCTCAGTAGGTTGTTAGGTTCGTCCTCAGTAGGTTGCTAGGTTCATCCTCAGTAGGTTGCTAGGTTCATCCTCAGTAGATTGTTAGGTTCGTCCTGAGTAGGTTGTTAGGTTCATCCTCAGTAGGTTGCTGGGTTCATCCTCAGTAGGTTGTTGGGTTCATCCTCAGTAGGTTGTTAGGTTCATCCTCAGTAGGTTGTTAGGTTCATCCTCAGTAGGTTGTTAGGTTCGTCCTCAGTAGGTTGTGGGTAGGTTGTTAGGTTCATCCTCAGTAGGTTGTTAGGTTCATCCTCAGTAGGTTGTTAGGTTCGTCCTCAGTAGTTTGTGGGTAGGTTGTTGGGTTCATCCTCAGTAGGTTGTTGGGTTCATCCTCAGTAGGTTGTTGGGTTCATCCTCAGTAGGTTGTTAGGTTCATCCTCAGTAGGTTGTTAGGTTCATCCTCAGTAGTTTGTGGGTAGGTTGTTAGGTTCATCCTCAGTAGTTTGTGGGTAGGTTGTTAGGTTCATCCTCAGTAGGTTGTTAGGTTCATCCTCAGTAGGTTGTTAGGTAGGTTGTTAGGTTCATCCTCAGTAGGTTGTTAGGTAGGTTGTTAGGTTCATCCTCAGTAGGTTGCTAGGTAGGTTGTTAGGTTCCTCCTCAGTAGGTTGTTAGGTTCATCCTCAGTAGGTTGTTAGGTTCATCCTCAGTAGGTTGTTAGGTTCATCCTCAGTAGGTTGCTAGGTTCCTCCTCAGTAGGTTGTTAGGTTCATCCTCATGAGAGCGTGGGTAGGTTGTTAGGTTCATCCTCAGTAGGTTGCTAGGTAGGTTGTTAGGTTCATCCTCAGTAGGTTGTTAGGTTCATCCTCAGTAGGTTGTTAGGTTCATCCTCAGTAGTTTGTGGGTAGGTTGTTGGGTTCATCCTCAGTAGGTTGCTAGGTTCATCCTCAGTAGGTTGCTAGGTTCATCCTCAGTAGGTTGTTAGGTTCATCCTCAGTAGGTTGCTAGGTTCATCCTCAGTAGGTTGTTAGGTTCATCCTCAGTAGGTTGTTAGGTTCGTCCTCAGTAGGTTGTTAGGTTCGTCCTCAGTAGGTTGTTAGGTTCATCCTCAGTAGTTTGTGGGTAGGTTGCTAGGTTCATCCTCAGTAGGTTGTTAGGTTCATCCTCAGTAGGTTGTTAGGTTCATCCTCAGTAGGTTGTTAGGTTCGTCCTCAGTAGGTTGCTAGGTTCATCCTCAGTAGGTTGCTAGGTTCATCCTCAGTAGATTGTTAGGTTCATCCTCAGTAGGTTGTTAGGTTCGTCCTCAGTAGGTTGTTAGGTTCGTCCTCAGTAGGTTGTTAGGTTCGTCCTCAGTAGGTTGTTAGGTTCATCCTCAGTAGGTTGCTAGGTTCATCCTCAGTAGGTTGCTGGGTTCATCCTCAGTAGGTTGTTAGGTTCATCCTCAGTAGGTTGTTAGGTTCATCCTCAGTAGGTTGTTAGGTTCGTCCTCAGTAGGTTGTGGGTAGGTTGTTAGGTTCATCCTCAGTAGGTTGTTAGGTTCATCCTCAGTAGGTTGTTAGGTTCGTCCTCAGTAGGTTGTTAGGTTCGTCCTCAGTAGTTTGTGGGTAGGTTGTTGGGTTCATCCTCAGTAGGTTGTTAGGTTCATCCTCAGTAGGTTGTTGGGTTCATCCTCAGTAGGTTGTTGGGTTCATCCTCAGTAGGTTGTTAGGTTCATCCTCAGTAGGTTGTTAGGTTCATCCTCAGTAGTTTGTGGGTAGGTTGTTAGGTTCATCCTCAGTAGTTTGTGGGTAGGTTGTTAGGTTCATCCTCAGTAGGTTGTTAGGTTCATCCTCAGTAGGTTGTTAGGTAGGTTGTTAGGTTCATCCTCAGTAGGTTGTTAGGTAGGTTGTTAGGTTCATCCTCAGTAGGTTGCTAGGTAGGTTGTTAGGTTCCTCCTCAGTAGGTTGTTAGGTTCATCCTCAGTAGGTTGTTAGGTTCATCCTCAGTAGGTTGTTAGGTTCATCCTCAGTAGGTTGTTAGGTTCATCCTCAGTAGGTTGCTAGGTTCCTCCTCAGTAGGTTGTTAGGTTCATCCTCATGAGAGCGTGGGTAGGTTGTTAGGTTCATCCTCAGTAGGTTGCTAGGTAGGTTGTTAGGTTCATCCTCAGTAGGTTGTTAGGTTCATCCTCAGTAGGTTGTTAGGTTCATCCTCAGTAGTTTGTGGGTAGGTTGTTGGGTTCATCCTCAGTAGGTTGCTAGGTTCATCCTCAGTAGGTTGCTAGGTTCATCCTCAGTAGGTTGTTAGGTTCATCCTCAGTAGGTTGCTAGGTTCATCCTCAGTAGGTTGTTAGGTTCATCCTCAGTAGGTTGTTAGGTTCGTCCTCAGTAGGTTGTTAGGTTCGTCCTCAGTAGGTTGTTAGGTTCATCCTCAGTAGTTTGTGGGTAGGTTGCTAGGTTCATCCTCAGTAGGTTGTTAGGTTCATCCTCAGTAGGTTGTTAGGTTCATCCTCAGTAGGTTGTTAGGTTCGTCCTCAGTAGGTTGCTAGGTTCATCCTCAGTAGGTTGCTAGGTTCATCCTCAGTAGATTGTTAGGTTCATCCTCAGTAGGTTGTTAGGTTCGTCCTCAGTAGGTTGTTAGGTTCGTCCTCAGTAGGTTGTTAGGTTCGTCCTCAGTAGTTTGTGGGTAGGTTGCTAGGTTCATCCTCAGTAGGTTGTTAGGTTCATCCTCAGTAGGTTGTTAGGTTCATCCTCAGTAGGTTGCTAGGTTCATCCTCAGTAGGTTGTTAGGTTCATCCTCAGTAGGTTGTTAGGTTCATCCTCAGTAGGTTGTTAGGTTCAACCTCAGTAGGTTGTTAGGTTCATCCTCAGTAGGTTGCTAGGTTCATCCTCAGTAGGTTGTTAGGTCCATCCTCAGTAGGTTGTTAGGTTCATCCTCATGAGAGCGTGGGTAGGTTGTTAGGTTCATCCTCAGTAGGTTGTTAGGTTCATCCTCAGTAGGTTGTTAGGTTCGTCCTCAGTAGGTTGTTAGGTTCATCCTCAGTAGGTTGTTAGGTTCATCCTCAGTAGGTTGTTAGGTTCATCCTCAGTAGTTTGTGGGTAGGTTGTTGGGTTCATCCTCAGTAGGTTGCTAGGTTCATCCTCAGTAGGTTGCTAGGTTCATCCTCAGTAGGTTGCTAGGTTCATCCTCAGTAGGTTGTTAGGTTCATCCTCAGTAGGTTGCTAGGTTCATCCTCAGTAGGTTGTTAGGTTCATCCTCAGTAGGTTGTTAGGTTCGTCCTCAGTAGGTTGTTAGGTTCGTCCTCAGTAGGTTGTTAGGTTCATCCTCAGTAGTTTGTGGGTAGGTTGCTAGGTTCATCCTCATGTAGGCTGTGGGTAGGTTGTTAGGTTCGTCCTCAGTAGGTTGCTAGGTTCATCCTCAGTAGGTTGCTAGGTTCATCCTCAGTAGATTGTTAGGTTCGTCCTGAGTAGGTTGTTAGGTTCATCCTCAGTAGGTTGCTGGGTTCATCCTCAGTAGGTTGTTGGGTTCATCCTCAGTAGGTTGTTAGGTTCATCCTCAGTAGGTTGTTAGGTTCATCCTCAGTAGGTTGTTAGGTTCGTCCTCAGTAGGTTGTGGGTAGGTTGTTAGGTTCATCCTCAGTAGGTTGTTAGGTTCATCCTCAGTAGGTTGTTAGGTTCGTCCTCAGTAGTTTGTGGGTAGGTTGTTGGGTTCATCCTCAGTAGGTTGTTGGGTTCATCCTCAGTAGGTTGTTGGGTTCATCCTCAGTAGGTTGTTAGGTTCATCCTCAGTAGGTTGTTAGGTTCATCCTCAGTAGTTTGTGGGTAGGTTGTTAGGTTCATCCTCAGTAGTTTGTGGGTAGGTTGTTAGGTTCATCCTCAGTAGGTTGTTAGGTTCATCCTCAGTAGGTTGTTAGGTAGGTTGTTAGGTTCATCCTCAGTAGGTTGTTAGGTAGGTTGTTAGGTTCATCCTCAGTAGGTTGCTAGGTAGGTTGTTAGGTTCCTCCTCAGTAGGTTGTTAGGTTCATCCTCAGTAGGTTGTTAGGTTCATCCTCAGTAGGTTGTTAGGTTCATCCTCAGTAGGTTGCTAGGTTCCTCCTCAGTAGGTTGTTAGGTTCATCCTCATGAGAGCGTGGGTAGGTTGTTAGGTTCATCCTCAGTAGGTTGCTAGGTAGGTTGTTAGGTTCATCCTCAGTAGGTTGTTAGGTTCATCCTCAGTAGGTTGTTAGGTTCATCCTCAGTAGTTTGTGGGTAGGTTGTTGGGTTCATCCTCAGTAGGTTGCTAGGTTCATCCTCAGTAGGTTGCTAGGTTCATCCTCAGTAGGTTGTTAGGTTCATCCTCAGTAGGTTGCTAGGTTCATCCTCAGTAGGTTGTTAGGTTCATCCTCAGTAGGTTGTTAGGTTCGTCCTCAGTAGGTTGTTAGGTTCGTCCTCAGTAGGTTGTTAGGTTCATCCTCAGTAGTTTGTGGGTAGGTTGCTAGGTTCATCCTCAGTAGGTTGTTAGGTTCATCCTCAGTAGGTTGTTAGGTTCATCCTCAGTAGGTTGTTAGGTTCGTCCTCAGTAGGTTGCTAGGTTCATCCTCAGTAGGTTGCTAGGTTCATCCTCAGTAGATTGTTAGGTTCATCCTCAGTAGGTTGTTAGGTTCGTCCTCAGTAGGTTGTTAGGTTCGTCCTCAGTAGGTTGTTAGGTTCGTCCTCAGTAGGTTGTTAGGTTCATCCTCAGTAGGTTGCTAGGTTCATCCTCAGTAGGTTGCTGGGTTCATCCTCAGTAGGTTGTTAGGTTCATCCTCAGTAGGTTGTTAGGTTCATCCTCAGTAGGTTGTTAGGTTCGTCCTCAGTAGGTTGTGGGTAGGTTGTTAGGTTCATCCTCAGTAGGTTGTTAGGTTCATCCTCAGTAGGTTGTTAGGTTCGTCCTCAGTAGGTTGTTAGGTTCGTCCTCAGTAGTTTGTGGGTAGGTTGTTGGGTTCATCCTCAGTAGGTTGTTAGGTTCATCCTCAGTAGGTTGTTGGGTTCATCCTCAGTAGGTTGTTGGGTTCATCCTCAGTAGGTTGTTAGGTTCATCCTCAGTAGGTTGTTAGGTTCATCCTCAGTAGTTTGTGGGTAGGTTGTTAGGTTCATCCTCAGTAGTTTGTGGGTAGGTTGTTAGGTTCATCCTCAGTAGGTTGTTAGGTTCATCCTCAGTAGGTTGTTAGGTAGGTTGTTAGGTTCATCCTCAGTAGGTTGTTAGGTAGGTTGTTAGGTTCATCCTCAGTAGGTTGCTAGGTAGGTTGTTAGGTTCCTCCTCAGTAGGTTGTTAGGTTCATCCTCAGTAGGTTGTTAGGTTCATCCTCAGTAGGTTGTTAGGTTCATCCTCAGTAGGTTGTTAGGTTCATCCTCAGTAGGTTGTTAGGTTCATCCTCAGTAGGTTGCTAGGTTCCTCCTCAGTAGGTTGTTAGGTTCATCCTCATGAGAGCGTGGGTAGGTTGTTAGGTTCATCCTCAGTAGTTTGTGGGTAGGTTGTTAGGTTCATCCTCAGTAGTTTGTGGGTAGGTTGTTACGTCCTTCTCAGTAGTTTGTGGGTAGGTTGTTAGGTTCATCCTCATGAGAGCGTGGGTAGGTTTTTAGGTTCATCCTCAGTAGGTTGTGAGTAGGTTGTTAGGTTCATCCTCAGTAGTTTGTGGGTAGGTTGTTAGGTTCATCCTCAGTAGGTTGTGGGTAGGTTGTTAGGTTCATCCTCAGTAGTTTGTGGGTAGGTTGTTAGGTTCATCCTCAGTAGGTTGCTAGATTCATCCTCATGAGAGCGTGGGTAGGTTGTTAGGTTCATCCTCAGTAAGTTGTTAGGTTCATCCTCAGTAGGTTGCTAGGTTCATCCTCAGTAGGTTGTTAGGTTCATCCTCAGTAGGTTGTTAGGTTCATCCTCAGTAGGTTGCTAGGTTCATCCTCAGTAGGTTGCTAGGTTCATCCTCAGTAGGTTGCTAGGTTCATCCTCAGTAGGTTGTTAGGTTCATCCTCAGTAGGTTGTTAAGTTCATCCTCAGTAGTTTGTTGTTAGGTTCCTCCTCAGTAGTGTGTGGGTAGGTTGTTAGGTCCTCCTCAGTAGTTTGTGGGTAGGTTGCTAGGTTCATCCTCAGTAGTTTGTGGGTAGGTTGCTAGGTTCATCCTCAGTAGGTTGTTAGGTCCATCCTCAGTAGGTTGTTAGGTTCATCCTCAGTAGGTTGTTAGGTTCATCCTCAGTAGGTTGTTAGGTCCTCCTCAGTAGTTTGTGGGTAGGTTGCTAGGTTCATCCTCAGTAGGTTGCTAGGTAGGTTGTTAGGTTCATCCTCAGTAGGTTGTTAGGTTCATCCTCAGTAGGTTGTTAGGTTCATCCTCAGTAGTTTGTGGGTAGGTTGTTGGGTTCATCCTCAGTAGGTTGCTAGGTTCATCCTCAGTAGGTTGCTAGGTTCATCCTCAGTAGGTTGTTAGGTTCATCCTCAGTAGGTTGCTAGGTTCATCCTCAGTAGGTTGTTAGGTTCATCCTCAGTAGGTTGTTAGGTTCGTCCTCAGTAGGTTGTTAGGTTCGTCCTCAGTAGGTTGTTAGGTTCATCCTCAGTAGTTTGTGGGTAGGTTGCTAGGTTCATCCTCAGTAGGTTGTTAGGTTCATCCTCAGTAGGTTGTTAGGTTCATCCTCAGTAGGTTGTTAGGTTCGTCCTCAGTAGGTTGCTAGGTTCATCCTCAGTAGGTTGCTAGGTTCATCCTCAGTAGATTGTTAGGTTCATCCTCAGTAGGTTGTTAGGTTCGTCCTCAGTAGGTTGTTAGGTTCGTCCTCAGTAGGTTGTTAGGTTCGTCCTCAGTAGTTTGTGGGTAGGTTGCTAGGTTCATCCTCAGTAGGTTGTTAGGTTCATCCTCAGTAGGTTGTTAGGTTCATCCTCAGTAGGTTGCTAGGTTCATCCTCAGTAGGTTGTTAGGTTCATCCTCAGTAGGTTGTTAGGTTCATCCTCAGTAGGTTGTTAGGTTCATCCTCAGTAGGTTGTTAGGTTCATCCTCAGTAGGTTGTTAGGTTCATCCTCATGAGAGCGTGGGTAGGTTGTTAGGTTCATCCTCAGTAGGTTGCTAGGTTCATCCTCAGTAGGTTGTTAGGTTCATCCTCAGTAGGTTGTTAGGTTCCTCCTCAGTAGTTTGTGGGTAGGTTGTTAGGTTCATCCTCAGTAGGTTGTTAGGTTCGTCCTCAGTAGGTTGTTAGGTTCATCCTCAGTAGGTTGTTAGGTTCATCCTCAGTAGGTTGTTAGGTTCATCCTCAGTAGTTTGTGGGTAGGTTGTTGGGTTCATCCTCAGTAGGTTGCTAGGTTCATCCTCAGTAGGTTGCTAGGTTCATCCTCAGTAGGTTGCTAGGTTCATCCTCAGTAGGTTGTTAGGTTCATCCTCAGTAGGTTGCTAGGTTCATCCTCAGTAGGTTGTTAGGTTCATCCTCAGTAGGTTGTTAGGTTCGTCCTCAGTAGGTTGTTAGGTTCGTCCTCAGTAGGTTGTTAGGTTCATCCTCAGTAGTTTGTGGGTAGGTTGCTAGGTTCATCCTCAGTAGGTTGTTAGGTTCATCCTCAGTAGGTTGTTAGGTTCGTCCTCAGTAGGTTGCTAGGTTCATCCTCAGTAGGTTGCTAGGTTCATCCTCAGTAGATTGTTAGGTTCGTCCTGAGTAGGTTGTTAGGTTCATCCTCAGTAGGTTGCTGGGTTCATCCTCAGTAGGTTGTTGGGTTCATCCTCAGTAGGTTGTTAGGTTCATCCTCAGTAGGTTGTTAGGTTCATCCTCAGTAGGTTGTTAGGTTCGTCCTCAGTAGGTTGTGGGTAGGTTGTTAGGTTCATCCTCAGTAGGTTGTTAGGTTCATCCTCAGTAGGTTGTTAGGTTCGTCCTCAGTAGTTTGTGGGTAGGTTGTTGGGTTCATCCTCAGTAGGTTGTTGGGTTCATCCTCAGTAGGTTGTTGGGTTCATCCTCAGTAGGTTGTTAGGTTCTTCCTCAGTAGGTTGTTAGGTTCATCCTCAGTAGTTTGTGGGTAGGTTGTTAGGTTCATCCTCAGTAGTTTGTGGGTAGGTTGTTAGGTTCATCCTCAGTAGGTTGTTAGGTTCATCCTCAGTAGGTTGTTAGGTAGGTTGTTAGGTTCATCCTCAGTAGGTTGTTAGGTAGGTTGTTAGTTTCATCCTCAGTAGGTTGCTAGGTAGGTTGTTAGGTTCCTCCTCAGTAGGTTGTTAGGTTCATCCTCAGTAGGTTGTTAGGTTCATCCTCAGTAGGTTGTTAGGTTCATCCTCAGTAGGTTGCTAGGTTCCTCCTCAGTAGGTTGTTAGGTTCATCCTCATGAGAGCGTGGGTAGGTTGTTAGGTTCATCCTCAGTAGGTTGCTAGGTAGGTTGTTAGGTTCATCCTCAGTAGGTTGTTAGGTTCATCCTCAGTAGGTTGTTAGGTTCATCCTCAGTAGTTTGTGGGTAGGTTGTTGGGTTCATCCTCAGTAGGTTGCTAGGTTCATCCTCAGTAGGTTGCTAGGTTCATCCTCAGTAGGTTGTTAGGTTCATCCTCAGTAGGTTGCTAGGTTCATCCTCAGTAGGTTGTTAGGTTCATCCTCAGTAGGTTGTTAGGTTCGTCCTCAGTAGGTTGTTAGGTTCGTCCTCAGTAGGTTGTTAGGTTCATCCTCAGTAGTTTGTGGGTAGGTTGCTAGGTTCATCCTCAGTAGGTTGTTAGGTTCATCCTCAGTAGGTTGTTAGGTTCATCCTCAGTAGGTTGTTAGGTTCGTCCTCAGTAGGTTGCTAGGTTCATCCTCAGTAGGTTGCTAGGTTCATCCTCAGTAGATTGTTAGGTTCATCCTCAGTAGGTTGTTAGGTTCGTCCTCAGTAGGTTGTTAGGTTCGTCCTCAGTAGGTTGTTAGGTTCGTCCTCAGTAGGTTGTTAGGTTCATCCTCAGTAGGTTGCTAGGTTCATCCTCAGTAGGTTGCTGGGTTCATCCTCAGTAGGTTGTTAGGTTCATCCTCAGTAGGTTGTTAGGTTCATCCTCAGTAGGTTGTTAGGTTCGTCCTCAGTAGGTTGTGGGTAGGTTGTTAGGTTCATCCTCAGTAGGTTGTTAGGTTCATCCTCAGTAGGTTGTTAGGTTCGTCCTCAGTAGGTTGTTAGGTTCGTCCTCAGTAGTTTGTGGGTAGGTTGTTGGGTTCATCCTCAGTAGGTTGTTAGGTTCATCCTCAGTAGGTTGTTAGGTTCATCCTCAGTAGGTTGTTGGGTTCATCCTCAGTAGGTTGTTGGGTTCATCCTCAGTAGGTTGTTAGGTTCATCCTCAGTAGGTTGTTAGGTTCATCCTCAGTAGTTTGTGGGTAGGTTGTTAGGTTCATCCTCAGTAGTTTGTGGGTAGGTTGTTAGGTTCATCCTCAGTAGGTTGTTAGGTTCATCCTCAGTAGGTTGTTAGGTAGGTTGTTAGGTTCATCCTCAGTAGGTTGTTAGGTAGGTTGTTAGGTTCATCCTCAGTAGGTTGCTAGGTAGGTTGTTAGGTTCCTCCTCAGTAGGTTGTTAGGTTCAACCTCAGTAGGTTGTTAGGTTCATCCTCAGTAGGTTGTTAGGTTCATCCTCAGTAGGTTGTTAGGTTCATCCTCAGTAGGTTGTTAGGTTCATCCTCAGTAGGTTGCTAGGTTCCTCCTCAGTAGGTTGTTAGGTTCATCCTCATGAGAGCGTGGGTAGGTTGTTAGGTTCATCCTCAGTAGTTTGTGGGTAGGTTGTTAGGTTCATCCTCAGTAGTTTGTGGGTAGGTTGTTACGTCCTTCTCAGTAGTTTGTGGGTAGGTTGTTAGGTTCATCCTCATGAGAGCGTGGGTAGGTTTTTAGGTTCATCCTCAGTAGGTTGTGAGTAGGTTGTTAGGTTCATCCTCAGTAGTTTGTGGGTAGGTTGTTAGGTTCATCCTCAGTAGGTTGTGGGTAGGTTGTTAGGTTCATCCTCAGTAGTTTGTGGGTAGGTTGTTAGGTTCATCCTCAGTAGGTTGCTAGATTCATCCTCATGAGAGCGTGGGTAGGTTGTTAGGTTCATCCTCAGTAAGTTGTTAGGTTCATCCTCAGTAGGTTGCTAGGTTCATCCTCAGTAGGTTCTTAGGTTCATCCTCAGTAGGTTGTTAGGTTCATCCTCAGTAGGTTGCTAGGTTCATCCTCAGTAGGTTGCTAGGTTCATCCTCAGTAGGTTGTTAGGTTCATCCTCAGTAGGTTGTTAAGTTCATCCTCAGTAGTTTGTTGTTAGGTTCCTCCTCAGTAGTGTGTGGGTAGGTTGTTAGGTCCTCCTCAGTAGTTTGTGGGTAGGTTGCTAGGTTCATCCTCAGTAGTTTGTGGGTAGGTTGCTAGGTTCATCCTCAGTAGGTTGTTAGGTCCATCCTCAGTAGGTTGTTAGGTTCATCCTCAGTAGGTTGTTAGGTTCATCCTCAGTAGGTTGTTAGGTCCTCCTCAGTAGTTTGTGGGTAGGTTGCTAGGTTCATCCTCAGTAGGTTGTTAGGTTCATCCTCAGTAGGTTGTTAGGTTCATCCTCAGTAGGTTGCTAGGTTCATCCTCAGTAGGTTGTTAGGTTCATCCTCAGTAGGTTGTTAGGTTCATCCTCAGTAGGTTGCTAGGTTCATCCTCAGTAGGTTGCTAGGTTCATCCTCAGTAGGTTGTTGGGTTCATCCTCAGTAGGTTGTTAGGTTCATCCTCAGTAGGTTGTTAGGTTCATCCTCAGTAGGTTGTTAGGTTCATCCTCAGTAGGTTGTTAGGTTCATCCTCAGTAGGTTGCTAGGTTCATCCTCAGTAGGTTGCTAGGTTCATCCTCAGTAGGTTGCTAGGTTCATCCTCAGTAGGTTACTAGGTTCATCCTCAGTAGGTTGCTAGGTTCATCCTCAGTAGGTTGCTAGGTTCATCCTCAGTAGGTTGTTAGGTTCATCCTCAGTAGGTTGTTAGGTTCATCCTCAGTAGGTTGTTAGGTTCATCCTCAGTAGGTTGTTAGGTTCATCCTCAGTAGGTTGTTAGGTTCATCCTCAGTAGGTTGCTAGGTTCATCCTCAGTAGGTTGCTAGGTTCATCCTCAGTAGGTTGTTTTGTTCATCCTCAGTAGGTTGTTAGGTTCGTCCTCAGTAGGTTGTGGGTAGGTTGTTAGGTTCATCCTCAGTAGGTTGTTAGGTTCATCCTCAGTAGGTTGTTAGGTTCATCCTCAGTAGTTTGTGGGGAGGTTGTTAGGTTCGTCCTCAGTAGTTTGTGGGTAGGTCATTAGGTTCATCCTCAGTAGTTTGTGGGTAGGTTGTTAGGTTCATCCTCAGTAGTTTGTGGGTAGGTTGTTAGGTTCATTCTCAGTAGGTTGTTAGGTTCATCCTCAGTAGGTTGTTAGGTTCATCCTCAGTAGGTTGTTAGGTTCATCCTCAGTAGGTTGCTAGGTTCATCCTCAGTAGGTTGATAGGTTCATCCTCAGTAGGTTGATAGGTTCATCCTCATGAGAGCGTGGGTAGGTTGTTAGGTTCATCCTCAGTAGTTTGCGGGTAGGTTGTTAGGTTCCGCCTCAGTAGGTTGTGGGTAGGTTGTTAGGTTCATCCTCAGTAGTTTGTGGGTAGGTTGTTACGTCCTTCTCAGTAGTTTGTGGGTAGGTTGTTAGGTTCATCCTCATGAGAGCGTGGGTAGGTTTTTAGGTTCATCCTCAGTAGTTTGTGAGTAGGTTGTTAGGTTCATCCTCAGTAGGTTGTGGGTAGGTTGTTAGGTTCATCCTCAGTAAGTTGTGGGTAGGTTTTTAGGTTCATCCTCAGTAGTTTGTGGGTAGGTTGTTAGGTTCATCCTCAGTAGGTTGTTAGGTTCATCCTCAGTAGGTTGTTAGGTAGTTGTTAGGTTCATCCTCAGTAGGTTGCTAGGTAGGTTGTTAGGTTCCTCCTCAGTAGGTTGTTAGGTTCATCCTCAGTAGTTTGTGGGTAGGTTGTTAGGTTCATCCTCAGTAGTTTGTGGGTAGGTTGCTAGGTTCATCCTGTAGTTAGGTGTTAGGGAGTTTTCCCTAGGGCCTTTCTAGGGAGTTTTTCCTAGCCACCGTGCTTCTACACCTGCATTGCTTGCTGTTTGGGGTTTTAGGCTGGGTTTCTGTACAGCACTTCGAGATATTAGCTGATGTACGAAGGGCTATATAAAATAAACTTGATTGATTGAAACTTGATTGAATGTGGTTAGGTGTTAGGAATGTGGTTAGGTGTTAGGAATGTGGTTAGGAATGTGGTTAGGTGTTAAGAATGTGGTTAGGTGTTAGGAATGTGAGGCGTTAGGAATGTGGTTAGGAATGTGGTTAGGTGTTAGGAATGTGGTTAGGTGTTAAGAATGTGGTTAGGAATGTGGTTAGGAATGTGGTTAGGTGTTAAGAATGTGGTTAGGTGTTAGGAATGTGAGGCGTTAGGAATGTGGTTAGGAATGTGGTTAGGTGTTAGGAATGTGGTTAGGTGTTAAGAATGTGGTTAGGAATGTGGTTAGGTGTTAAGAATGTGGTTAAGAATGTGGTTAGGAATGTGGTTAGGAATGTGGTTAGGTGTTAGGAATGTGGTTAGTTGTTAAGAATGTGGTTAGGAATGTGGTTAGGTGTTAAGAATGTGGTTAGGTGTTAGGAATGTGAGGCGTTAGGAATGTGGTTAGGAATGTGGTTAGGTGTTAGGAATGTGGTTAGGTGTTAGGAATGTGGTTAGGAATGTGGTTAGGTGTTAGGAATGTGGTTAGGTGTTAGGAATGTGGTTAGGCGTTAGGAATGTGGTTAGGTGTTAGGAATGTGAGGCGTTAGGAATGTGGTTAGGCGTTAGGAATGTGAGGCGTTAGGAATGTGGTTAGGAATGTGGTTAGGAATGTTGATAGGTGTTAGGAATGTGGTTAGGAATGTGGTTAGGCGTTAGGAATGTGGTTAGGAATGTTGATAGGCGTTAGGAATGTGGTTAGGTGTTAGGAATGTGGTTAGGCGTTAGGAATGTGGTTAGGCATTAGGAATGTGGTTAGGCGTTAGGAATGTGGTTAGGCGTTAGGAATGTGGTTAGGCGTTAGGAATGTGGTTAGGTGTTAGGAATGTGGTTAGGTGTTAGGAATGTGGTTAGATGTTAGGAATGTGGTTAGGTGTTAAGAATGTGGTTAGGAATGTGGTTAGGTGTTAGGAATGTGGTTAGGTGTTAGGAATGTGGTTAGGCGTTAGGAATGTGGTTAGGCGTTAGGAATGTGGTTAGGCGTTAGGAATGTGGTTAGGTGTTAGGAATGTGGTTAGGCGTTAGGAATGTGGTTAGGAATGTTGATAGGCGTTAGGAATGTGGTTAGGTGTTAGGAATGTGGTTAGGTGTTAGGAATGTGGTTAGGTGTTAGGAATGTGGTTAGGTGTTAGGAATGTGGTTAGGTGTTAGGAATGTGGTTAGGTGTTAGGAATGTGGTTAGGAATGTGGTTAGGTGTTAGGAATGTGGTTAGGCGTTAGGAATGTGGATAGGCTTTAGGAATGTGGTTAGGTGTTAGGAATGTGGTTAGGTGTTAGGAATGTGGTTAGGTGTTAGGAATGTGGTTAGGTGTTAGGAATGTGGTTAGGCGTTAGGAATGTGGATAGGCTTTAGGAATGTGGTTAGGTGTTAGGAATGTGGTTAGGCGTTAGGAATGTGGTTAGGAATGTTGATAGGCGTTAGGAATGTGGTTAGGTGTTAGGAATGTGGTTAGGTGTTAGGAATGTGGTTAGGTGTTAGGAATGTGGTTAGGCGTTAGGAATGTGGATAGGCTTTAGGAATGTGGTTAGGCGTTAGGAATGTTGATAGGCGTTAGGAATGTGGTTAGGTGTTAGGAATGTGGTTAGGTGTTAGGAATGTGGTTAGGTGTTAGGAATGTGGTTAGATGTTAGGAAGTTTAGTGTTCTGTTATAATAGAGGTGTGTGTGTGTGTGTGTCCTCTGCTAGGTGAGTCTGTGGATGACTGTGGCGGGGGCTACAGTGAGTCTATAATAGAGGTGTGTGTGTGTGTGTGTGTCCTCTGCTAGGTGAGTCTGTGGATGACTGTGGCGGGGGCTACAGTGAGTCTATAATAGAGGTGTGTGTGTGTGTGTGTGTGTGTGTCCTCTGCTAGGTGAGTCTGTGGATGACTGTGGCGGGGGCTACAGTGAGTCTATAATAGAGGTGTGTGTGTGTGTGTCCTCTGCTAGGTGAGTCTGTGGATGACTGTGGCGGGGGCTACAGTGAGTCCATAGCAGAGATGTGTGAGGAGCTCCAGAACGGTCTGACCCCTCTCCTCATCGTGACCCCTAACGGACGAGACGAGTCAGGGGCCAACAGAGACTGTTTCCTGCTCAACCCTGCAGCCAAGTCAGCCCTGCATATGAACATGTTCAGATTCTTAGGTAGGTACCCTCTACCTCCGCTACCTAACCCTGACCTCTGACCCCTAACCCTGCAGCCAAGTCAGCCCTGCATATGAACATGTTCAGATTCTTAGGTGGGTACCCTCTACCTCCGCTACCTAACCCTGACCTCTGACCCCTAACCCTGCAGCCAAGTCAGCCCTGCATATGAACATGTTCAGATTCTTAGGTGGGTACCCTCTACCTCCGCTACCTAACCCTGACCTCTGACCCCTAACCCTGCAGCCAAGTCAGCCCTGTACCTAACTATGTTCAGATTCCTGGGGAAAGTATAACCCTAAACCAGCTGAGAGAAACCCTCCTGTAGGTTTTAACTCCAACCCTGTTCCTGGAGAGATACCCTCCTGTAGGTTTATACTCCAACCCTGTTCCTGGAGAGAGACCCTCCTGTAGGTTTTAACTCCAACCCTGTTCCTGGAGAGAGACCCTCCTGTAGGTTTTAACTCCAACCCTGTTCCTGGAGAGAGACCCTCCTGTAGGTTTTAACTCCAACCCTGTTCCTGGAGAGAGACCCTCCTGTAGGTTTTAATTCCAACCCTGTTCCTGGAGAGAGACCCTCCTGTAGGTTTTAACTCCAACCCTGTTCCTGGAGAGAAACCCTCCTGTAGGTTTTAACACCAACCCTGTTCCTGGAGAGAAACCCTCCTGTAGGTTTTAACACCAACCCTGTTCCTGGAGAGAAACCCTCCTGTAGGGTATAACTCCAACCCTGTTCCTGGAGAGATACCCTCCTGTAGGTTTTAACTCCAACCCTGTTCCTGGAGAGATACCCTCCTGTAGGTTTTAACACCAACCCTGTTCCTGGAGAGAGACCCTCCTGTAGGTTTTAACACCAACCCTGTTCCTGGAGAGAGACCCTCCTGTAGGTTTTAACTCCAACCCTGTTCCTGGAGAGAAACCCTCCTGTAGGTTTTAACACCAACCCTGTTCCTGGAGAGAAACCCTCCTGTAGGTTATAACTCCAACCCTGTTCCTGGAGAGATACCCTCCTGTAGGTTTTAACTCCAACCCTGTTCCTGGAGAGATACCCTCCTGTAGGTTTTAACACCAACCCTGTTCCTGGAGAGAGACCCTCCTGTAGGTTTTAACACCAACCCTGTTCCTGGAGAGACCCTCCTGTAGGTTTTAACTCTAACCCTGTTCCTGGAGAGATACCCTGCTGTAGGTTTTAACTCCAACCCTGTTCCTGGAGAGAAACCCTCCTGTAGGTTTTAACTCCAACCCTGTTCCTGGAGAGATACCCTCCTGTAGGTTTTAACTCTAACCCTGTTCCTGGAGAGATACCCTGCTGTAGGTTTTAACTCCAACCCTGTTCCTGGAGAGCTACCCTCCTGTAGGTTTTAACACCAACCCTGTTCCTGGAGAGATACCCTGCTGTAGGTTTTAACTCCAACCCTGTTCCTGGAGAGCTACCCTCCTGTAGGTTTTAACACCAACCCTGTTCCTGGAGAGAGACCCTCCTGTAGGTTTTAATTCCAACCCTGTTCCTGGAGAGAGACCCTCCTGTAGGTTTTAACTCCAACCCTGTTCCTGGAGAGAAACCCTCCTGTAGGTTTTAACACCAACCCTGTTCCTGGAGAGAAACCCTCCTGTAGGTTTTAACACCAACCCTGTTCCTGGAGAGAAACCCTCCTGTAGGGTATAACTCCAACCCTGTTCCTGGAGAGATACCCTCCTGTAGGTTTTAACTCTAACCCTGTTCCTGGAGAGATACCCTCCTGTAGGTTTTAACACCAACCCTGTTCCTGGAGAGAGACCCTCCTGTAGGTTTTAACACCAACCCTGTTCCTGGAGAGAGACCCTCCTGTAGGTTTTAACTCCAACCCTGTTCCTGGAGAGAAACCCTCCTGTAGGTTTTAACACCAACCCTGTTCCTGGAGAGAAACCCTCCTGTAGGTTATAACTCCAACCCTGTTCCTGGAGAGATACCCTCCTGTAGGTTTTAACTCCAACCCTGTTCCTGGAGAGATACCCTCCTGTAGGTTTTAACACCAACCCTGTTCCTGGAGAGAGACCCTCCTGTAGGTTTTAACACCAACCCTGTTCCTGGAGAGAGACCCTCCTGTAGGTTTTAACACCAACCCTGTTCCTGGAGAGACCCTCCTGTAGGTTTTAACTCTAACCCTGTTCCTGGAGAGATACCCTGCTGTAGGTTTTAACTCCAACCCTGTTCCTGGAGAGAAACCCTCCTGTAGGTTTTAACTCCAACCCTGTTCCTGGAGAGATACCCTCCTGTAGGTTTTAACTCTAACCCTGTTCCTGGAGAGATACCCTGCTGTAGGTTTTAACTCCAACCCTGTTCCTGGAGAGCTACCCTCCTGTAGGTTTTAACACCAACCCTGTTCCTGGAGAGAGACCCTCCTGTAGGTTTTAATTCCAACCCTGTTCCTGGAGAGAGACCCTCCTGTAGGTTTTAACTCCAACCCTGTTCCTGGAGAGAAACCCTCCTGTAGGTTTTAACACCAACCCTGTTCCTGGAGAGAAACCCTCCTGTAGGGTATAACTCCAACCCTGTTCCTGGAGAGATACCCTCCTGTAGGTTTTAACTCCAACCCTGTTCCTGGAGAGATACCCTCCTGTAGGTTTTAACACCAACCCTGTTCCTGGAGAGAGACCCTCCTGTAGGTTTTAACACCAACCCTGTTCCTGGAGAGATACCCTCCTGTAGGTTTTAACACCAACCCTGTTCCTGGAGAGAGACCCTCCTGTAGGTTTTAACACCAACCCTGTTCCTGGAGAGACCCTCCTGTAGGTTTTAACTCCAACCCTGTTCCTGGAGAGATACCCCCCTGTAGGTTTTAATTCCAACCCTGTTCCTGGAGAGAGACCCTCCTGTAGGTTTTAACTCCAACCCTGTTCCTGGAGAGAGACCCTCCTGTAGGTTTTAACACCAACCCTGTTCCTGGAGAGAAACCCTCCTGTAGGTTTTAACTCCAACCCTGTTCCTGGAGAGAGACCCTCCTGTAGGTTTTAACTCCAACCCTGTTCCTGGAGAGAAACCCTCCTGTAGGTTTTAACTCCAACCCTGTTCCTGGAGAGAGACCCTCCTGTAGGTTTTAACTCCAACCCTGTTCCTGGAGAGATACCCTCCTGTAGGTTTTAACTCCAACCCTGTTCCTGGAGAGAAACCCTCCTGTAGGTTTTAACACCAACCCTGTTCCTGGAGAGAAACCCTCCTGTAGGTTTTAACTCCAACCCTGTTCCTGGAGAGAGACCCTCCTGTAGGTTTTAACTCCAACCCTGTTCCTGGAGAGAGACAGGAGGGTCTCATTTGACTAGTTCTTCAAAGTAGATACGACATAATTTCAAGAAGTGTCTCTGTCCTTCTCATCGTTGTGTACCTTCCTCTCTTACGGTCTATACGGTGTGTGTGTATCTACCCTAACGTAGCAGGTGTAAAAGTGTACCTGTCCAGAGATCTGATTATAATGAGGAGATGCTCATGTCTCCGTCCCTGACAATGGGAGTCGTTGTCCCGAAGGCAACAAGCTTAGGTCCAAAAGGAACCCATAGAAACGCATTGGGTTTATTTACGACACATTTCGGGCTGAGAGTGAAACCTCTCGCTTCGCCTCTTCCTGTGATCCGTCTCTTTCTATCTGATGATGGTCATTGTAGTTCATAAAGACGTTTCTGCACAGAACTCGGTTGAATATTTGCTTAATGAAAACCACAACTCAGCGTCCCACGTCATTCTTGACTTGATTTCTCTGCAGAGAAACGGCACATTGGACTCACAAAAAAAGATGAATGAAATGGAATTCAAGACATTGGACCGACTTTGGTCAAATTAGTTGTTTAATAACCGAAACCCCTGAAATCGCTCAGTACTACCATCCGTACTGGATCCCCTCCTACTACCATACGGGCAGGCAGTCCCCTCTGTCTCAATCCTAAACCAGTCTAATGTATCTCTGTCCTGTAGGAGTGCTCCTGGGCATAGCCATCCGTACTGGATCCCCTCCTACTACCATACGGGCAGGCAGTCCCCTCTGTCTCAACCCTAAACCAGTCTAATGGAGATGTATCTCTGTCCTGTAGGAGTGCTCCTGGGCATAGCCATCCGTACCGGATCTCCTCTCAGTCTCAACCTGGCTGAACCTGTCTGGAAACAGCTGGCTGGGATGAACCTCACCATCGCTGACCTTAGTGAGGTACTGTACCTGCAGTGTCTGCTCATGTGTGTGTGTGTGTCTGTGTTGAATAAATAGGGTGTATCATGTTGATAAATAGGGTGTATCGTGTTGATAAATAGGGTGTATCATGTTGATAAATAGGGTGTATCGTGTTGATAAATAGGGTGTATCGTGTTGGATAAATAGGGTGTATCGTGTTGGATAAATAGGGTGTATCGTGTTGGTAAATAGGGTGTATCATGTTGATAAATAGGGTGTATCATGTTGATAAATAGGGTGTATCATGTTGATAAATAGGGTGTATCATGTTGATAAATAGGGTGTATCGTGTTGATAAATAGGGTGTATCGTGTTGATAAATAGGGTGTATCGTGATGATAAATAGGGTGTATCGTGATGATAAATAGGGTGTATCGTGTTGATAAATAGGGTGTATCGTGTTGATAAATAGGGTGTATCGTGTTGATAAATAGGGTGTATTGTGTTGATAAATAGGGTGTATCGTGTTGATAAATAGGGTGTATCGTGTTGATAAATAGGGTGTATCGTGTTGATAAATAGGGTGTATCGTGTTGATAAATAGGGTGTATCGTGTTAATAAATAGGGTGTATCGTGTTGATAAATAGGGTGTATCGTGTTGATAAATAGGGTGTATCGTGTTGATAAATAGGGTGTATCGTGTTGATAAATAGGGTGTATCGTGATGATAAATAGGGTGTATCGTGTTGATAAATAGGGTGTATCGTGTTGGATAAATAGGGTGTATCATGTTGGATAAATAGGGTGTATCGTGTTGATAAATAGGGTGTATCGTGTTGATAAATAGGGTGTATCGTGTTGATAAATAGGGTGTATCATGTTGGATAAATAGGGTGTATCGTGTTGATAAATAGGGTGTATCGTGTTGGATAAATAGGGTGTATCGTGTTGATAAATAGGGTGTATCATGTTGGATAAATAGGGTGTATCGTGTTGATAAATAGGGTGTATCATGTTGGATAAATAGGGTGTATCATGATGATAAATAGGGTGTATCGTGTTGATAAATAGGGTGTATCGTGTTGAAAAATAGGGTGTATCGTGTTGATAAATAGGGTGTATCGTGTTGATAAATAGGGTGTATCATGTTGGATAAATAGGGTGTACCGTGTTGATAAATAGGGTGTATCGTGTTGATAAATAGGGTGTATCATGTTGGATAAATAGGGTGTATCATGATGATACATAGGGTGTATCGTGTTGATAAATAGGGTGTATCGTGTTGATAAATAGGGTGTATCGTGTTGATAAATAGGGTGTATCGTGTGGATAAATAGGGTGTATCGTGTTGGATGAATAGGGTGTATCATGATGATAAATAGGGTGTATCGTGTTGATAAATAGGGTGTATCGTGTTGATAAATAGGGTGTATCGTGTTGATAAATAGGGTGTATCGTGTTGATAAATAGGGTGTATCGTGTTGATAAATAGGGTGTATCGTGTTGATAAATAGGGTGTATCGTGTTGATAAATAGGGTGTATCAGTAAGTTCAGGACTTAGTTAGAAGTGTGTGTGTTGGGAGGGAGGCAGGGAGGGAGGGGTGCTGTGTGTGTGTTGGGAGGGAGGGAGGGGTGCTGTGTGTGTGTTGGGAGGGAGGGAGGGGTGCTGTGTGTGTGTTGGGAGGGAGGGAGGGGTGCTGTGTGTGTGTTGGGAGGGAGGGAGGGGTGCTGTGTGTGTGTTGGGAGGGAGGGAGGGGTGCTGTGTGTGTGTTGGGAGGGGTGCTGTGTGTGTTGGGAGGGAGGGAGGGGTGCTGTGTGTTGGGAGGGAGGGAGGGGTGCTGTGTTGGGAGGGAGGGAGGGGTGCTGTGTGTTGGGAGGGAGGGAGGGGTGCTGTGTTGGGAGGGAGGGAGGGGTGCTGTGTGTTGGGAGGGAGGGAGGGGTGCTGTGTTGGGAGGGAGGGAGGGAAATGGAAACATAATGTGGCCTGAGTGAAAACTTCACGGAACTTTTCCTGAAACTAACAGATGTAAACGATTATACACACACTGCATGTCACACTTTGTTTAACTCTAAGTGTGTTATATAAAGCTGTAGTGTGATCAGAGGAATACAGGGTTGACTACATACACCTTCTACTGTAGTTAACATGGGGAACTAACCACAAATTGGTATGAAATTGTATTTGCAAGGGTTAGGGTTAGGGCAAGGGTATTAAAAAGGTCTTAACAATTATTAACATTTAGCCGGTCAAATCGAATTCTGCAGACACCCTCTAATGACAGTTAAAAAGGTCTATGGGCAAGATTTCCCAGAAGTCAGTTACTTGTATTTTATTGTGTGACTGTGTGTACATCCCATCTTCAGCCTCGGTGCTTGTTGTGTGGCTGTGTGTACATCCCATCTTCAGCCTCGGTGCTTGTTGTGTGACTGTGTGTACATCCCATCTTCAGCCTCGGTGCTTGTTGTGTGACTGTGTGTACATCCCATCTTCAGCCTCGGTGCTTGTTGTGTGGCTGTGTGTACATCCCATCTTCAGCCTTGGTGCTTGTTGTGTGACTGTGTGTACATCCCATCTTCAGCCTCGGTGCTTGTTGTGTGACTGTGTGTACATCCCATCTTCAGCCTCGGTTCTTGTTGTGTGACTGTGTGTACATCCCATCTTCAGCCTCGGTGCTTGTTGTGTGACTGTGTGTACATCCCATCTTCAGCCTCGGTGCTTGTTGTGTGACTGTGTGTACATCCCATCTTCAGCCTCGGTGCTTGTTGTGTGGCTGTGTGTACATCCCATCTTCAGCCTCGGTGCTTGTTGAGTGACTGTGTGTACATCCCATCTTCAGCCTCGGTGCTTGTTGTGTGACTGTGTGTACATCCCATCTTCAGCCTTGGTGCTTGTTGTGTGGCTGTGTGTGAGAGAATAGTGTGTACTGTGGTACCGTGTGCGTCTCTCCTGCGTCCACGCTGTAATCATGAGCCTCTGCAACGTGTTCAGCCTGACCGTGATACAGGACGAGGCTGTTTCCTCACAAAGCCTCTGTTGTCACGCGGGTTAGCCCCGAAGCTTTACTAAAGGTTACACAGGAATTTACCCAGCACCAGAATACAGCGAGATAGCATCACTCACACTCAGGCATACTGTGTATACACACTGATAGTAATCAGAGAGGACTCGCATGCTAAATGGGAGTTATGACTTTCACTTAAAACTATGTCAAAAAATGTATTCCTTTCCTAAGAGCCAACTCCCATGGGATTCCCGTTCAAGGTCTCCCAAACTGTAGAGATGGACAGTACAGTGAAAAACACAAATGTAGATTGGAAAAACACACAGAACTAAAGGCAAGGCCACCGGTCTTTTCACACTTGTATTTGAATGAAGTCTTCTTTCCTCTTCAGGTGGATAAAGACTTCATCCCTGGCCTGATGTACATCAGAGACAACGAGGCCACGACTGAGGAGTTTGAGGGCATGACTCTCCCCTTCACGGTCCCTAACGCCAGCGGACAGGACATTCAGCTCAGCTCTAAATATTCCCACATCACCCTGGAGAACAGGGCCGAGTACGTCCGCCTCGCCATCAACTACAGGTGAGAACAACTACATACCACCAGTGTTCCCTCTAAGCTGCGTACGCTACCGATCACCAGTGTTCCCTCTAAGCTGCGTACGCTACCGATCACCAGTGTTCCCTCTAAGCTGCGTACGCTACTGATCACCAGTGTTCCCTCTAAGCTGCGTACGCTACTGATCCCCAGTGTTCCCTCTAAGCTGCGTACGCTACATACCACCAGTGTTCCCTCTAAGCTGCGTACGCTACTGATCACCAGTGTTCCCTCTAAGCTGCGTACGCTACCGATCACCAGTGTTCCCTCTAAGCTGCGTACTCTACCGATCACCAGTGTTCCCTCTAAGCTGCGTACGCTACTGATCCCCAGTGTTCCCTCTAAGCTGCGTACGCTACTGATCCCCAGTGTTCCCTCTAAGCTGCGTACGCTACCGATCACCAGTGTTCCCTCTAAGCTGCGTACGCTACTGATCCCCAGTGTTCCCTCTAAGCTGCGTACGCTACCGATCACCAGTGTTCCCTCTAAGCTGCGTACTCTACCGATCACCAGTGTTCCCTCTAAGCTGCGTACGCTACCGATCACCAGTGTTCCCTCTAAGCTGCGTACGCTACTGATCCCCAGTGTTCCCTCTAAGCTGCGTACGCTACTGATCACCAATGTTCAGAGTTGTCCCCTTTAGTTACAACTATCAACGTTTTACTCTGCTGTGAGAATGGTGCTCGAATCAACACAATATTATTCACTTTCAATGTAACATACCGAAACACAACTAACTATCCAAGAGATTTTGTTGTAGGCAGAACGCATCACATTCTATTGCCAAGACTCAGCCAGTACTCTACACAGACCGGTGCAGTATAACCAATCAGAGCTGCAGTAGGCCTGTATGCAAATAGACCATTGCCATATATGGATCTGTGCCATTTACTTTGAACTGGACTGTGTTTACAGCATGAGTGGTCGTGACTAGCTGAACTGGACTGTGTGTACAGCATGAGCGGTCGTGACTAGCTGAACTGGACTGTGTTTACAGCATTAGCGGTCGTGACTAGCTGAACTGGACTGTGTTTACAGCTGTGGTCGTGACTAGCTGAACTGGACTGTGTTTACAGCTGTGGTCGTGACTAGCTGAACTGGACTGTGTTTACAGCATTAGCGGTCGTGACTAGCTGAACTGGACTGTGTTTACAGCATTAGCGGTCGTGAGTCCATGTGATTTGAGATCAAAGCAAGAGCTGCATGTAGCCACGTGTTGTTCCTATTTTGTAAAGTAGTTTCTTGCATCAACCATCACAGCAGCATTTTCAGTCACATCCTTCAAATCAAAATCAAATGTATTTATAAAGCCCTTCTTACATCAGCTGACATATCAAAATGCTGTACAGAAACCCAGCCTAAAACCCCAAACAGCAAGCAATGCAGGTGTAGAAGCACGGTGGCTAGGAAAAACTCCCTAGAAAGGCCAAAACCTAGGAAGAAACCTAGAGAGGAACCAGGCTCTGAGGGGTGGCCCTAGAAAGGCCAAAACCTAGGAAGAAACCTAGAGAGGAACCAGGCTCTGAGGGGTGGCCCTAGAAAGGCCAAAACCTAGGAAGAAACCTAGAGAGGAACCAGGCTCTGAGGGGTGGCCCTAGAAAGGCCAAAACCTAGGAAGAAACCTAGAGAGGAACCAGGCTCTGAGGGGTGTCCCTAGAAAGGCCAAAACCTAGGAAGAAACCTAGAGAGGAACCAGGCTCTGAGGGGTGTCCCTAGAAAGGCCAAAACCTAGGAAGAAACCTTTTCTGTCTCTCACTGTTCAATTTTTAAAAAAAAAATCACCTTTATTTAACCAGGTAGGCTAGTTGAGAACAAGTTCTCATTTGCAACTGCGGCCTGGCCAAGATAAAGCAAAGCAGTGTGAACAGACAACAACACAAATTAACCTACCATTAAAATTATAGACTGATAATTTCTTTGTCAGTGGGCAAACGTACAAAATCAGCAGGGGATCAAATACTTTTTTCCCATCACTGTAACTGTAGGGATTTCTTTTCTCTCTAATCCTCCTGGTTTTACCACGTGTCCCTGTCTGTCTCCCCCAGGCTCCATGAGTTTGATGAGCAGGTGTCAGCTGTGAGGGAAGGGATGGCTCGGGTCGTACCTGTCCCTCTGCTCTCCCTCTTCACTGGATATGAGCTAGAGACAATGGTAAGTACACACAGAACTAGTTTACAGTAAAGAGGGATGGATACTGTTGAATGCTCCCACAGTTGTATTGTGCAACTTTCTGATCCACTTGTCTTCAACAGGCATTTAATAGCATCTAGAATCCCTCATGAAGGCTATATGGAACTCTGTCATCATGTTGGTTTTCTCTGTCTCTCTCTCTCTCTCTCTCTCTGTCTCTCTCTGTCTCTCTGTCTCGCTCTCTCTCTCTCTCTCTCTCTCTCTCTCTCTCTCTCTCTCTCTCTCTCTCTCTCTCTGTCTCGCTCTCTCTCTCTCTCTCTCTCTCTCTCTCTCTCTCGCTCTCTCTCTCTCTCTCTGTCTCTCTCTGTCTCTCTCTCGCTCTCTCTGTCTCGCTCTCTCTGTCTCGCTCTCTCTGTCTTGCTCTGTCTCACTCTGTCTCTCTCTCTCTCTCTCTCTGTTACCCTATCTGGGCCCTGGTCTGTTACCCTATCTGGGCCCTGGTCGTAAGTAGTGAACTGTAAGGAATAGGGAGCCATTTTGTCCATCACTCTCCCTCCTGTCCTCTGTGTCCAGGTGTGTGGCAGTCCAGACATCCCCCTCCACCTGTTGAAGTCAGTAGCCACCTATAAAGGTGTGGAGCCTACCTCTCCTCTCATCCACTGGTTCTGGGAGGTCATGGAGTCCTTCTCCAACACAGAGCGATCTCTGTTCCTGCGCTTCGTCTGGGGACGGACACGCCTCCCACGCACCATCGCTGACTTCAGGGGACGAGACTTCGTTGTCCAGGTGAGAACTTGTCAGGCAGCCAGTCAATTAATCAATCAATCTCTTGTCCCAGACATTTGAATCAGTTGAACCTCTCTACTAGGGATATGCACCTCTCCTTTCAGGAACGATACCATGCAGGAACCATACTTATCTAGATACATGGACTGGTACCACACAGGAACCATACGTATCTAGATATATGGACTGGTACCATACAGGAACGATACATGGACTGGTACCACACAGGAACCATACTTATCTAGATATATGGACTGGTACCACACAGGAACCATACGCATCTAGATACATGGACTGGTACCACACAGGAACCATACGTATCTAGATATATGGACTGGTACCACACAGGAACCATACGTATCTAGATACATGGACTGGTACCACACAGGAACCATACATATCTAGATATATGGACTGGTACCACACAGGAACCATACGTATCTAGATATATGGACTGGTACCATACAGGAACCATACGTATCTAGATATATGGACTGGTACCATACAGGAACCACACGTATCTAGATATATGGACTGGTACCCTACAGGAACCATACGTATCTAGATATATGGACTGGTACCATACAGGAACCACACGTATCTAGATATATGGACTGGTACCCTACAGGAACCATACGTATCTAGATATATGGACTGGTACCACACAGGAACCATACGTATCTAGATATATGGACTGGTACCATACAGGAACCATACGTATCTAGATATATGGACTGGTACCACACAGGAACCATACGTATCTAGATATATGGACTGGTACCCTACAGGAACCATACGTATCTAGATATATGGACTGGTACCATACAGGAACCACACGTATCTAGATACATGGACTGGTACCCTACAGGAACCATACGTATCTAGATATATGGACTGGTACCATACAGGAACCATACGTATCTAGATACATGGACTGGTACCATACAGGAACCATACGTATCTAGATACATGGACTGGTACCATACAGGAACCATACGTATCTAGATATATGGACTGGTACCACACAGGAACCATACGTATCTAGATATATGGACTGGTACCACACAGGAACCATACGTATCTAGATATATGGACTGGTACCCTACAGGAACCATACGTATCTAGATATATGGACTGGTACCACACAGGAACCATACGTATCTAGATACATGGACTGGTACCATACAGGAACCATACGTATCTAGATACATGGACTGGTACCATACAGGAACCATACGTATCTAGATACATGGACTGGTACCATACAGGAACCATACGTATCTAGATACATGGACTGGTACCATACAGGAACCATACGTATCTAGATATATGGACTGGTACCATACAGGAACCACACGTATCTAGATATATGGACTGGTACCCTACAGGAACCATACGTATCTAGATATATGGACTGGTACCATACAGGAACCACACGTATCTAGATATATGGACTGGTACCATACAGGAACCATACGTATCTAGATACATGGACTGGTACCATACAGGAACCATACGTATCTAGATACATGGACTGGTACCACACAGGAACCATACGTATCTAGATATATGGACTGGTACCCTACAGGAACCATACGTATCTAGATACATGGACTGGTACCACACAGGAACCATACGTATCTAGATACATGGACTGGTACCATACAGGAACCATACGTATCTAGATACATTGACTGGTACCATACAGGAACCATACGTATCTAGATATATGGACTGGTACCACACAGGAACCATACGTATCTAGATACATGGACTGGTACCATACAGGAACCATACGTATCTAGATATATGGACTGGTACCACACAGGAACCATACGTATCTAGATATATGGACTGGTACCATACAGGAACCATACGTATCTAGATACGTATGGTTCCTGTGTGGTACCAGTCCATGTATCTAGATACGTATGGTTCCTGTATGGTACCAGTCCATATATCTAGATACGTATGGTTCCTGTGTGGTACCAGTCCATATATCTAGATACGTATGGTTCCTGTATGGTACCAGTCCATGTATCTAGATACGTATGGTTCCTGTGTGGTACCAGTCCATATATCTAGATACGTATGGTTCCTGTATGGTACCAGTCAATGTATCTAGATACGTATGGTTCCTGTATGGTACCAGTCCATGTATCTAGATACGTATGGTTCCTGTGTGGTACCAGTCCATGTATCTAGATACGTATGGTTCCTGTATGGTACCAGTCCATATATCTAGATACGTATGGTTCCTGTGTGGTACCAGTCCATGTATCTAGATACGTATGGTTCCTGTATGGTACCAGTCCATGTATCTAGATACGTATGGTTCCTGTATGGTACCAGTCCATATATCTAGATACGTGTGGTTCCTGTGTGGTACCAGTCCATATATCTAGATACGTATGGTTCCTGTAGGGTACCAGTCCATATATCTAGAT